>NC_061118.1:65679469-65948239 GCF_002878395.1 Capsicum annuum | reverse complement strand
CCACACATGCCTTGATTATGAAAAGTAGAACATTGATAAAAATATAGCACGTCTTTCATAAATAAAATAAAACTCTCTTACACTTAGATTCATTCGGATGAATTTAGTTATTTGAGGCTATGTTTAATTCAATAGTTTTTTATTTTCATTTTTAAGTGTCATGTGTAGGTCAATTGATCAAATTTATTTAGTATATTGTAAGTCTTCTTATAATTTCTCTTGGTTATTGACCTTCAAGATTTCTTTATTAACTTTCACACGACATCAGCTTATTGTATCAATCTCAACAACATGCTCATGAATTTGAGTTCAATGATATTCTAAGGGTGCATCAGTAACTTGGGGTAACTGGATAATGCAGTTTGCATGAATATTGTTATGCTTCTTTTTGGATTCGAAAGAGATGGAGAAAAGTATATTGAAAAGACGAGGAGGTTAAAGCAATCATTGTGTAGCTCTAATCAAATTTACTTTATATTACAGTTTATTGCTCAAGCTCTAAGGTAGGTTATGCCATATGTAAAAGAAAATTAGAAATTTTCCTCATCTACAATACTTTCCTCATCTTTTTGGGTTATTAGACGTGTAATTCTATAAATTAATATTATTTACAACCATGCATTTATTAGTGTATACTACTCTTATATATCTTTCAACATTCATAAGTTCATTAATTATTTATCATCACTATTATCAATAGAATTAGAACATTTTTAAAGTACATTTTTATGTATTGCCACTTTAGAGTTTTTTCTTGAGCTTGTGTATATAATTTTATTAATTGATGTATGATACACGTGCAAAGCACGTATCCTAAACTAGTTATTTAAATAAATACCTCTCTACTACTACTACATCATACCAACGTACTACTACTTCTTCTACTAATTATTATTAGTTCTTCTATTACATATCATATGTACTACTATAATTACTAATTATTATTATTATTATTTAAATAATATTTTTATCTTTCATTAATGTGTAAATAAATTATATTTAAATATATCTTATAGCATTTATATTTTAAAAGAGGTAAGTTTGGAATAGTAAAAGTCTCTTAGAACTATTCAATTATGAGTTTCAGATAATGAAATTTCTTTTTTTTTTTATTAAAAAGGGGGATAAAGGGATAATGTATTTCAAATTCAAGATTCTAAAATTTATTAGAATCTTAGAAAGATAAGATTCTAAAATATCATGATTATCTTATAGTTTGCCTATTTTAATTTTGTAAAAAAATATATTTGAAATTAATGATACCAATTGGGAGTATTTTATGATAAAAATAAATGAAATAAAAAATAATATTTCAAATTAATGATATTGATTCTAAAACATTAGTATCATCTTATTTTAATCTTTCCATAGATTTTTCCCTTTTTGTTCTCTTTTATCATTTTATTAAAAACTAAATTAATTTGGTTTAAATCTTATATAATTCTTCTCGATCATCATCATCATCATCATCATAATCTTTGATCTAAATAAACAATCTATATATAGTGGGAGGGGATGGAAAATTACGTGGGGTGAGGAATTTAAGTTGGTTTAGATTTGTTAATTTTTCTTTTGGTCTTTTTACTAATATTATCATTTTCTTTTATACTCTTTCGTTTTTAGAAAAAAATTAAAAGTGTGCTTATCATATGACTACAATTCGCCCAAAATGCATATACAATTTGATATAGTCAAAAGTAAGAATTATATCATTTAATACTTAAACAAACCATATTGATATATCCTTTGTAACATTTAAATTTTAAAAGAAATAAGTTTGAAATAGTAAAAGACTATTAGAACTCTTCAACCATTAAATATATTTTATAATATTTAAAATTTAAAAATGATAAGTTTATAAGAGAGTAAAATATTTTATAATATTTAAAATTTAAAAATGATAAGTTTATAAGAGAGTAAAAGTATATTTAAAACTCTTCAACTATGAGTTTTTATTTTTAAACTAATAAAAAAAATTAATAAAGGATAATGTATTTTTAAATTCAAGTATTTAATATCCTTTAATTCAAAATTTTTATTACAATATTATAAAGCTTTTTTCTAAAAATGCCACGTGGCTTCTCAATCTGTTTCCACTTGGCATCTTGTGTTGCTTCTAGTTTTGCTTATATATATATATATATACTAGTATAAGTACCCGCGCAATGCGCGGAATATTTCAAAAAGAATTAATCATTAAAAATATTAATTTATTATTTAAAATAATAAAATTGATCAATTTTTATTGTATCAGATTAACATATTTCAAATCATTATTAATTATTAAATATAATTTTTAATAAGTAATTCAAAAAACTATGAAATTCAGTTAATTTATTGAATTATGTACTCCCCCCCCCCCCCCCCCCTTTCCCCACCACAAAACCTCTCCATCCACACAATCCTGTAAATCAAATATATACCAATAACCTAATCCTCATGATTGTTTCATAAATATTGCATATTAATTTCATCCATAAATCGATTTAAAGATAACAAAGCATATAATTATTTTTAAAAAAATTGTGTTTCATTTTTTTTATTCTATTGTTCACTATCTAAAAATATTAGATTGTTAAAATTGGTTTTTATCAAATTATCAACTTGGTTAATATACTTATCAAGTGTTCTTCTTATTAACAAATTTATATAATAGATATATTAATTTTATTTAATCATATGTATATTCAATTTTTGAACTTTAATTTTATAATTCACATTACTTCAATTTAAAATTTATGGTTAGTAATTTATTTATTATCTCATTACTTCATTATATTCTTAAAATTAGTTCAAAATATTTATCTCCCCCACCCCACCCCCACCTTTTGTATATCTAACTGTGCGATGAACGGATAATATTAAAGTATTATTTTGAATCATTTCATATTGGGTTATCTTGATCAAGCATGTTAGATAATATATCTTTAGCCAAAACAAAATGGACTATAATATTATTTCTCAATGAAAAGTGCCCCACTCCCACCTCCTCCGCTAATCAAATCTGTATGAGTAAAAATGATTATATAATTTTAAAAAAATGATGTTTCAAACTTTTCATTATTGCATTGTTCACATTTTAAGAATAAGAATATGAGATGGTTTGACTAATATCCCTCTCTACCTCTAATTAAATCTATATGAGTAAAACTAATTATGTAATTGTAAAAAAAAAAAATTATGTGTCACATTTTTTTATTATGTTATTTACAATGTAAAGATGACACATATTTAATATTGATTGTTTTTTATTTTTTTTATTCTATTGTTACCCTATCAGTTCCTTAAAATTTACAAAGCAACATTAAAAAGAAGAACAATGATATCAAACACATATTTAAAAAATCTTAAGCTTATGAACTATACGAACAAAATTTCTACTTCCGAAATTATTTGTTCTTTTTTTCTCTTCCTTTCTCTTCATTATTAGTGTCTCCATTCTTATTTATCTCTTCTGCAAGTCAACAATAACAATAAAATTGTCACTAAAAGATAGGAATAACTGTCAAGAAAAAATCTTTAAAAAATAAATCATAAAAAGGTACTAATTTGAAACAGACTTGCCTATAAATCTTTTACTATGAAAGTCATCGTTTCAATCATTATTGACCTTAAAGGGGGTTATCATTTGTAGTGCGAGACGAAAAGGTACGATAGGATATTCGGATAACATCAATGATTGTAGACTGTTGTTCCTCGCTGTTAACATTAACAAAAGACGATGAACACAAAAATGTCATATGCTTCAATATGGGAGTGACATTTAGAAATAGAATTTTCTTAAATGAAAAATATAAAAAATGCACTAAATAAATTCATTAAGCTAATGATATAGGTGTATATATAAGAGAAACTAAGAAGTTAGAACAACTTTCAACTTCAAATATCATATTAATTTATTAAAAGACAATTAATTTATTATTTGTTAAATTATCGACATACTTACAGAAAAATTCATCAAACTACTTGTAAAATTAATCGTACAACACTCATTATAATTCCCCAATCACTGCTCATCCTCCAATCTGTGATACAAAAAACAACTACAATAACATATAATTATAAGTTGCATGCAATTAAATTAACTACAAAACTTTAAAGGGATAATACTCACAAAAATACTTGAACTTTGACCGAATTTTTAGTATCCTGTAGTAATTGTAGAGTTACAGATTTCTGTATAATAATTTATTCTAATTGTACTGTAATGTAGATCTAATTGTAGATTTTCAATGTTATTTATTTTCTTGTGTTGTTCTTCTCGTAGTGAGTTTTTTAAATTATATAAACTATCACATGTACTTTTTTCTAAATTTTCTAAGGTTTCTTCTATCCATATTAATTTTTCTTTTAGATTCTCCATTATTTTTCTAATTCGGTTTCTATAATTAATTTCTTTATTTAGATTATAATGAATCTATTTCATAAGTTAGTTACCTTAGTTACCCGCATAAATCCGCACCCCCCTCCAAATGGTATCAAAGCCCAGTAATTTAAAAAGTACAGCAGTGAGATATATGTTAGATATGAGAGAATTTATATATGTTTATTGAATTAATTATGAGAAGACCATTTAAAAATAGAGAAGCTTTTAGAAAAATTAAAGAATCTTTAATTAGTAATTATTCGAAATATATAAGTCTAAATAAAACAAAAGAAAATCCACAAAGATTAACCTACCTAATTACCTTAATATCTAGTATTGAAGCAAAATTAATAATCCATTTAAAATCTAGGAGAATGAGACACATACCACCTAATTTTGATAATATTAGATTTAGATATCCGTCATTATATTATAAATATGGTTTAAATGAATAAAGTGCAAAAATACAAAGAATTAAAATAAATTATTTCTGAAAAACGTAAAGAATTAAAAATAAGAATAGAAAGACTACATTATAATATATTTGTCGGAGTTAGTGAAAATTCAATAAATACACAAAAAGATGAAATATCAAAATTAGAACCACAAATAGACAGTTTAGAATATATATATATCAACATGAACTATTCACAATAAAATGAACAAAGAAGAATTTATAATAGATGAAAAAATATATGAAAATCACGAAGGATTCAAAATAAAAATAGTATTTTCTAATCTAGGAAGAAGATAAATTAACAGAAAAGGTAAGAATAGAAAGAGAAAATGAAGAAATAGATAGGAAAAAGGAAATAAAAAAAAATTAAACAACAAACTACAGAAGAAATACGAAAAATAGAAGAAACTAAAAATAGCAGGATTGCTGAATTAGAAAAAGAACTACAAATGTTAAAAGATTTGTATGAACAAAGACAAAAGGAAAAAGAAGAAAAAGATAAAGAACAAAAATTACTAAACGAGATAAATCAATTTAAGAAAAAATTGGAAATAAAAAACAAAGAATTAGAAATAAATAATATAGACGTTGAAGAGACAGATAATTATGATTCAGAAGATAGTGAAACATATACAGAAATACTAACAAATACAAAAAAATTAGAAATCAATGAAAAGCAAGAAGTAATTATTGAGGAAAACTTAGAAAATACCAGCACAAAAATAAATATTCTTGATAAAAAAGAAGATGAAAATATAATACCTAAAACAGTAGAATAAGAAAACCTATATATTATAAGAGTAAGTTTAAAAAATATAATGAATATGACAAATGGACACCAAAACAAATAGTTAATAAAAATTATAACTTTTTAGACCTAGACTGTGTAATAGATACAGAAAAAACAATACAATTATGAATAGGATATATGACAAAACAATTATTAGATAATAATATAAATATAACAGATGCACCAGAATATATAGAAAGAACACTAATAGGATCAGTAAAACTATGGTTTTCAAATTTATGTATTAAAACCATCGTTTCAGTCATCATCTACTTGGAATGTGTTACCATTTCTACTCAGAGATGAAGATCTAGGGAGTAGACAAAGAAAATAATAATTATTCACCAAAAATCTTCTCTTCTTGGCCAATAAATTTTAGAAGAGCCTGAAATGGTGGTTTTGTAAACTTAAAATTCTTCCTTTTATGTGTACGTTAAAATACCTCTAGATAATAACCACGTGGGTTAATCACATATTATGGGGGTAATGCTTATCTTTCTGTTTTTTTAGTCTTTTTAGATAACGATGATAATAATAATTACGATATTGTTAACTTGTGTTGAGATAATGCTTATCTTTTAGTATTTTAATCTTTCATAATAATAATAATAGTAATAAAAATTAAGTTAGTGATAATAGTAGGTAATTTCTAACTTATTTAAATTTTATTTCTCAATTTAGATGAATAAATAAATTAGCGCCACTATTTTCAGTTCAAAATTAAAAATATTTATTTAATTATAACAATTTATCTCTAACACAAATTTTAAATTTGACATATAACCCACAAAAATAACATAATTCTTTAAGTTATTAGAGATAGCTACCATATTATTAGGAAGAGAACAACTATTTCGCTGATTTTATGCTAAATTTTGAATAAATAGGAGTCTGTTAGAACTCTCACTAATTTGAACTCTTCAGCTTGGTAATTACTGCCTTTTATATTTAAACTAGTTTAGTGTACGTGCTTTGCACGTGTACTATATACGAAAGAGCAAAACTATTAGAAAGTAACATTTAACATTAGAATAAATTTTATATTTATTTAAATGATATATAGCTTGAACCAAAAAAAAACAATCATTGGAGCCTATTATTAAAAAATAATAACGATAGATCAGATCTCATAGTTTATTTACACAATTGAAATAATTACATGTACTAAATTTTAAAAGAAAGTTCATATAGAATTAGAATGACTAACCAATTTCTTGTGACAGAATGTAACGATCAAAAGTATCTACTCAATATTGTAGATAAGTGAATTTCAATTTTATTAATTTCATATGAGTCATTACAAACAAATATTATAAAAAGCTTCTCAATAAGCAATTATATATCAAGAATACATGATAATTTATTATTTTAAACTTCAAGAACAAACTAAAATAACAAAAGAAAACTTCTCAATTAGTAATTGTTTATAAAAAATACATGATAATTTATTTTCATAAACATAAAAAGACGTACTACAATGTAGAAAATTTACCTCAATCACAAACAAATTTATCTCATCAATCATAGATACTATTAATATTTCAAAAAATTAAAATAAGAAAGTCTCAATTCACAATTGTCCAGACAAAATACATGATAATTTTATTATTGTAAATTTCAAAAACATTCTAAAATTTTAGAAAACTTCCCTCAAATTGCAAGAAAATTTATCTCTTTAATTATAGATACTATCAAGATTGTAAAGTGAAGAACATACTAAATTTTAAAAAACTTACCTCAAAGCACAAACGAGTTCGTTTACTCAATCATAAGATATAGCAAAATTTCACAAAAGCAAAAACTTTGATTAGCAATTATCTATCAAGAATACATGATAACTTATTTATTATAAACTTTAAGAACATACTAAAATTTTAGAAAACATACCTCAACTTTTCGATTAACAATTGTCTCTCAAGAATACATGATAATTTATTTATTTTCAACTTCAATAACAGACTAAATTTTTAGAAAACTATCTCAAATCACAAGCAAATTTATCTCTCCAATCATAGATATGTCAAGATTGTAAACATAAAAAATATACTAAAATTTTAGAAAACTTATCTCAAATCACAAGTAAATTTGTCTCTTTAATTATAAGATACATAAAATTTTCATTACAAAACTTATCTCAAATCACAAGCAAATTTGTCTCTTTAATCATAAGATACATTAAAATTTCACTACAAAAAAAAAAAATAATTAACAATTGTCTATCAAAAAATACATACCTAAACTTGTTTTGATCTCGCAACTTATGGTAGTTTTGGAAAAAAAACCTACATTTTGATTTATAAGGAAAAATTCAAAAAAAAAGATCGAAAAAAAGAAAGGACAATTTTTTTAAAAAAATCTTGTGGTAATATATATTACTCCTATTACGTTAGGGCATTGGTATAAAGTTTTAAAGTTTTTGTTACTTCAAAGCTAAAATAGCAAAAGAGATGTTTTGTACACTCAATTGACTCCTATTTAAATTGAAACTTATGTTACCGAAAAGTTAGAGTTAGAATAAATAGATTTAGAGTCAAAATTAGATTTAGAGTTAAAACATTTTACTTATAATTAATTAATTATGCGAAGACCATTTAAAAATAGAGAAGCTTTTAGAAAAATTAAAGAATCTTTAATTAGTAATTATTCAGAATATATAAGTCTAAATAAAACAAAAGAAAATCCACAAAAACTAGCCTACTTAATTACATTAATATCTAGTATTGAATCAAAATTAATAACACATTTAAAATCCAGAAGAATGAAACATATACCACCTAAGTATGATAAAATTAGATTTAGATATCCACCAAGATATTATAAAAATAATTTAAAATGAATAAAATACAACAATATAAGGAATTAAAACAAATTATCTCTGAAAAACGTAAAGAATTAAAAATAAGAATAAAAAGACTACATTTTAATATATTTGCCGGAGTTAGTAAAAATTCAATAGATACACAAAAAGATGAAATATCAAAGTTAGAATCACAAATATATAGTTTAGAATATGTATATCAACATGACCTATTCACAATAAAATGAATAAAGAAGAATTTATAATAGATGAAAAAATATATGAAACTACGAAGGATCAAAAATAAAAATAGTATTTTCTAATCTAGGACGAAGATATAAGAAAATAGGCGAACATTTATATCTAATGTTAGAAAAAGAAGAATTAAAATTAGAAGATAAATTAACAGCAATGGTAAGAATAGAAAAAGAAAATGAAGAAATAGATAGGAAAAAAGAAATAGAAAAAATAAAACAACAAACTACGGAAGAAATACGAAAAATAGAAGAAACCAAAAATAGTAGAATTGCTGAATTAGAAAAAGAATTACAAATGTTAAAAGAACTGTATGAACAAAGACAAAAAGAAAAAGAAGAAAAAGATAGAGAACAGAATTTACTAAATGAGATAAATCAATTTAAGGAAAAATTAGAAATAAATAATATAGATATTGAAGAGACAGATAATTATGAGTCCGAAGATAGTGAAACATACACAGAAATATTAACAAATACAAGAAATTTAGAAATCAATGAAGAACAAAAAATTAATGAGAAAAACTTAGAAAATACCCACACAGAAATAAATACTCTTGATAAAAAAGAAAAATTAAAATATAATACCTAAAACAACAGAAATAAGAAAACCTATATACCATAAGAATAAGTTTAAAAAATATAATGAATATGATAAATGGATACCAAAACAAATAGTGAATAAAAATTATAACTTTTTAGATCTAGACTGTGTAATAGATACAGAAAAAACAATACAATTATGGATAGGATATATGACAAAACAATTATTAGATAATAATATAAATATAACAGATGCACCGGAATATATAGAAAAAACACTAATAGGATCAGTAAAACTATGGTTTACAAATCTAACCAAAAATAGCAAAAAAGTATTAAGAACTAATAAACCTATAGAAGGAACATCATCGACAACAACTAAACTAACACCTATAGAACTATTACAAAAATATGAAACAGCTATAAAAGATGAATTTGGTAGTACGACAACAATCGAAGAAGAACAAAATGAAGAAAGAGATATGAATAGAAATTTAATGTTAAAATTAGCAATATGTAATATGTGTTATATAGATGAATATACTTGCGCATTTAAAGAATATTATTACAAAGGAGCATATAGTATAGAAGAAAGTAAAGAAATAAGAAAATTATATTTTAATAAATTACCCGAGCCATTTAGTTCAAAAATAATAAAAAGTTGGGAAGAAGCAAAAATAGTAGATACGTTAGGAGCAAGAATAAAATATTTACAACAATGGTATAGAAACTTATGTGAAAAATATAGAGAAGAATTAAAAATGGAAAAAACATTAATAAGAAATTTAGCTTGTTGCAAAAATAAAATAGCACCCCAATTTGGATGCGAAAAAAGATATTATAAGAAAAGAAAAAGACATAAGAAATATAAGAAATATAAAAAATCAAAATATAAATATAAGAAACCAAGAAAAAGATATTATGTAAAAAATTATAAACATAAAAGACCATATAGAAAGAAGAAATCTATAAAAGAATGTACTTGTTATAATTGTGGAAAGTTAGGACATTTAGCTAGAGATTGTAAATTACCTAAAAATCCAAAAAAATAAACAAATATCAGAAATAAAAATAAATAATACCGAATATATGCAGATAGATTATATAGATTATGAATTAGAAAGTGAAGATAGTATATATGAAATTTCAGAAAACGAAACAGATAATGAAATAGATAGTGAAATAGATGAATCAAATGACTGAAGAAGATATAAAAATAATAACAAAGGAAGAATATTTAAATGATGAAGGAACGGAACAAAAAATAATATTTGACAGTAATATATTTGATGAAATAAAAGGAAAAGAATTAGATTTAAGTGTAGAAAAAATATTTAAAATAACAACAATAAAAAATATTTTTACTAGGAAAAAAGATGAATATTATGTAGTATGTCAAAAAGAACATGTAATAAACTGCAGATATGCAAGAGGAAAAGCTAGTATACCACTGGTAACAAAAAGAATAATTAATAAAGAAATAAATGATATAAAAAGTAAAGGAGATCCAATAAAATATGTACACCTTGGAGGTACAGAGATATTAATAAAAGCATGTTTTAGAGAAGGAATAGATACACCAATAGAATTATATTTAGCAGACGATAGAATTATAAAACCTATAGAAAAAAGCATAATAACTGCCGTAAAAGGAAATCTAATATACCAAAAATTTAAATTTATAATAAGTGCAAATTATTCAGTAGCAGTAACAGATAGGAATATAGATAAATCATTAGTATTATATTGGAAAATATCAGGAATAGAATTAACCCCAGGAAGTAAAATATTTACAGCAAGATGTAAAAATCTATATGTATTGACAACAAAACATAAAATAACAGGAAAAAATAAGATTAACAAAATACAAATAGAAAGCCCATTCGAACAAATAGTAAAAACAATAGATTATAATGATTATACCTATAGAGACATAGATACAAAAGAAAATTTAGAAATAGTAAATGATAGAATAAGTACAACAAAAAGAATAGCTAATGAAAAACCAGAATCATCAAGCTCATCAAAAAGAACAAGTTATGAAACAAATTCAATAAGTAATTTAAACCAATATTACATAACGGGAAAAATAAATGAAAAAGAATATTTAATACTTTTGAATACAGGACAAGAAGAAAATTATATAGCAAAATATCTAGTAAAAAATGAAGAAATAAAAACTGACAATGATATATGCCCAGATCTACCAAGAAGTTTAATAAATAATAAAAATATAGCAGAAAAAGAAATAATGTTAGGAGTTAGAAAAATAAAAATAGAATTAGAAGTAAAGGAAGAAATGCAAAAAGCAGATATAATATTAGGAATAAAATGGTTAGAACAAGTAAAACCATATAATATAGAACATACACAACTAACCTTAACATATAACAAAGAAAAGTTATTCTTAAAAAGAGCCTTAACATGAAATGAAGATATATGTATTAATGAAGATAGTAGTAGAAGGATATTACAGTAGATATTATACGCCTATGATAGATACAGGAGCAGAAGCTAATTTATGTAGATATAATCCCTTACCAGAAAGCAAATGGGATAAACTAAAAACACCAATAATAGTTAAAGGATTTAATAATGAAGGAAGCTTGATTACTTATAAAGCTAGGAATGTAAAAATACAAGTATGGGATAAGATATTAACAATAGAAGAAATTTATAATTATGAATTAACATCAAAAGATATACTTTTAGGTATGCCATTTTTAGATAAATTATACCCACATATAATAACCAAAACAGACTGGTGGTTTACAACACCATGCAAACAAAAAGGAAGAGCAAAAAGAGTTAATAATAAAATAAGAAAGAAAACTGATTGGATAAAAGAAAGTGAAAAAATTACACAAAAGTTAGAAAATATAAACAATACTGAAGATACAGTAGAACTAGTAGTATTTTCGATAAATAAAACAGAAATAACTATATTTTCAATAAATAAAATAGAAATAATTCAGAAAAAATTAGAACAATTATATAGTGAAGATCCATTAAAAGGATGTGAAAAACACAAAACTACTATAAAAATTGAATTAATAGATAAGAATAGCATAATAACACAAAAACCATTAACATATAATTTTGATGATTTAAAAGAATTTAAAATGCACATAGATGAATTATTAGAAAAACAATATATACCAAAAAGTAATAGTAAACATAATAGTCCAGCATTTATAGTAAATAAACATAGTGAACAAAAAAGAGGAAAAAGTAGGATGGTTATTGACTATAGAAATTTAAATGCAAAAACTATAACATATAATTATCCGATACCAAATAAGATAGTAAAAATAAGACAAATCCAAGGATATAATTATTTTAGCAAATTTGACTGTAAATCAGGATTTTACCACCTAAAGCTAGAAGAAGAATCTAAAGAATTAACCGCATTTACGGTACCACAAGGATTTTATGAATGGAACGTGTTACCATTTGGATATAAAAATGCACCAGGTAGATATCAACATTTTATGGATAATTATTTTAAACAATTATCTAATTGTATAGTATACATAGATGATATATTATTATACACAAAAACCAAAGAAGAACATTTAAAATTATTAGAACAATTCACAGATATAATAGAAAAATCAGGAATAAGTCTAAGCAAAAAGAAAGCTGAAATTATGAAAAACCAGATAGAATTTCTAGGAATACAAATAGATAAAAATGGAGTAAAAATGCAACAACATATAGTACAAAAAATAATAAATTCGAAAGAAGAATTAGATACAAAAAAGAAATTACAATCATTTTTAGGATTAGTAAACCAGTAAGAGAATATATTCCAAAATTAGCAGAAACCTTAAAACCACTACAGAAAAAATTAAAAAAGGATATAGAATATAATTATGATGAAAAAGATAAAAAGCAAGTTCAAAAAATAAAATTACTTTGTAGAGAATTACCAAAATTGCAATTTCCAGATGAAAATAGAAAATTTATATATATAGTAGAAGCAGATGCAAGTGAATATAGTTACGGAGGAGTACTTAAATATCGATATGAAGCAGAAAAAATAGAACACCATTGTAGATACTACTCAGGTACGTTCAACGAGACAGAAATAAAATGGGAAATAAATAGGAAAGAATTATGTTCATTATATAAATGTTTATTAGCATTTGAGCCATATATTGTATATAACAAATTTATTGTACGAACAGATAATACACAGGTACGCTGGTGGTTAACAAAGAAAATACAAAATTCAGTTACAACAAAAGAGATTCGAAGACTAGTTTTAAATATATTAAATTTCACATTTACAATTGAAGTGATCAGTACTAACAAAAATATTATTGCAGATTACATATCAAGACAAAGCTACACAGACTGAAATAGTAGAGGAAGATACTCTAGAAAAAATACTTAACACCCTAACTACGCTTTCAATGAAAGTGGACAGTATGGGTAATGAGATAGAAAAGCTAAAGACTAATGAAGATAAACTGAAGTCTATAGCTACAAATCAGCTAACTCAGCAGTGTGCAGAGCTATGTCGATCGGAAGACATTAAAAATCCAGAGCTAGAAGGAGACGTTGGGACACTCCATAAAACCCATAACATTTATCAATCTACTTCTGCAGGTACAAGCAAAGGAGTTAATAGACCAAGATACCAGAATGTAAATATGAACAAAATATTTGAAAAACCATTTACCCCAAAAACACAAAAAGACCATTTATTCATACCCCCACAAGTTAACACATACCGAGATAGCCTAAACCAAGACAAAAAAGTATACAACTACACCGCCCAGAAATACATAGAAAATATATACAGAGTACAAACCTTTCTAAACCATAACCCCAGAGCTACAGACATCAAAGAACCAAATACCAATTATATAACCCAAAAATTACAAGGATATAATAAATTAATCGCACTACCCAAAACTAACCCAAGCCTAGTTAAAACCTGTTTTGACTATGGACTACTAAATACCATATATACCCAAGACGGAGAAGAGCTAACAGCTATGGAAGAATTATACAAAATATTCACTACCTACAAAAGAATAACAAAAGGAAATTTATTTTATATAAAGTGTTATACTGCACCAGCAGAGATATTATATGATAAAATAAAACCAGTTATACAAGTTGTAAAGATAGGATTAACAAGAGATATGATTATACCAGAAGATATTTCGCAACAACCGGAGATACCTAGAATCGAGATACCAGATTTTTATGCAAATAAAAGACTTATTGGACTAGCTACGATCATTCAAGAACTAGCAAATAACTATGCTAACGGAAACCCAATATGGAGCTACTATTCAAGAGATCATCAAATGATATATTCAAATTCGAAAGAGCTACGACAAGCAGATATGGAAGACGTAAGACAATGGATAATGACGCTACTTAACCCAGAAAAACAATCCACCGCAAGAGCAATAAAGAAAGGATTTATTTTAGACGGACTACTAACAAGATACTGTAAAATAATTGGACATAAATATCCAGACCACCAATGTTCGAGGTGCAATGGAGAAGATAATATTATTCCAGAGGTACATCTAGAATAAAGAAGACAAAATGCCAGCTGGAAAGATAAGATAAAGAGCAATAATGGAGCAGATAAAGAGCAATAATGGAGCAGATACGACAACGAAAGATATTTTGACTTATTGTACAAAATTTTCTTACGGTACAATAATGTAAAGCAATAATTGCTTTTCTTACTTTTCTTACTCACATTTATGACTTTAGAGTAGAGTAGGTAGAAGGCCACCATTTTTGACTTTTTTTAGTTTTAGTTTTAGAAACTAAAAACATGTGTAAATTGTAAACTTTTTTCGTTCTATATATATCAAAAGCAGAAGGCATTGCAAAGGCAAGCCTTCATGCGTTGAAGCACCTTGCTCTCTCCAATCCACAAAAAATATTTTACTCAGTTAATTAGATAAACATATTCCAATGGAAAAAGCTATGGAACAACAAAACTCAGAAATAACAAAGCTACCCGAACAGGTATATCTATTTATGATTATGAATAGCTAATTTCATAATTCCCAACAATCATGATATGATAAAATAAATTCATATTAGTTACTTTATAGTAGAATTATTCGAAGAATAATATGTTAAGAAGTTTATTAACAAAGAGGAAACGGAGAAATATCCCTAAGGACTATGCCATCCTAAAGGTGAAACCAATGAGGCAAGAAGCCGTGGCGGGGAGTAACCAGAGTAGAGGCGCTGTTTAAGGGAAAAAGTATCCGGATTACCATGTTAATAGTGACGGAAGAACATATTATTTAAGAATAATCTAGTATATAGTAAGCTAAGATGACTATATTTTATGTACATGGTTGAAGGGAATATTTTGAAAAAAGCAATTTTATGAAAATGAATGATAATATATCTGATGTGATGGTAGATAAATTCAAAATACTTATTTTATATGCACTTAGAAATATAAAAGTAGCAGATATAAGAAAAATCATATTAGAAAAAGCTTTTGGTGAATATTACATGACTAGAGTAAATTATATACCATATCTACCTAACTACTCTTACAAATATTTACGATGATAAGTTACATAAAATTTTTAGAGAAAAGATATAAAACATATGCAGTTACTAGAAAAACAGATAAAAATAAGTATAGGTAAATACATGGAAAATAAAGATATAAAATTTCTTAATAAAAATATGCAAAAACTACTAAGGCTAAAACAAACAACTACAAAACACTATAATAAAACCAATTTTAAAAGATAGATTACCTAGATTATCCTAAAGTTTTAATCTTATATATACTTAAAGATATAGAAATAATAGATATCAAGAAAATAATATTAGAAGAAGTATTAAAAAATCAATTGAAATTAAAAAAAAAAATGTTAGAATATATTAGACAAACTAGAAAAAATCAAGAAAATCTAAATAATGAAATTAATTATAGAAACCGAATTAGGAAAATAATGGAAGACCTAAAAAAAAATTAATATGGATAGAAAAAACCTTAGAAAATTTAGATAAAAATACATGTGATAGTTTATATAATTTAAAAAACTCACTACGAGAAGAACAACATAAGATAATAAATAACATTGAAAATCTAGAATTAGATATACATTATAGCACAGATAGGATAAATTATTATACAGAAATTTGTAACTCTGCAATCACTACAGGATAAAAAATTTAATGAATATATCTTACGAAAAAAGTAAATTACTAAAAGATATTGAAACAAAATATCCACGCACTGATAAAAATAGATTCACTAGAAACCTACTAAATCTATTATACCTATTAAATCCGCGCACCCCCCTACAAAATAATTAATATTTTAGTTGATTTTAAAATTTTAAATATTATAAACAATTAATTAACAATTAGATAAAAGGGTGAAAAGACTATTTTGTATATTGCAGAATATTTTAATGAAGGGCAAAAAGTTCGAATCACTTTTTTAAGGATCTTCCCACTTTTAGTATATTATAGATTATAGATTTATATTTTTAATTAATCTAAAAGTTTTCAATTCAAATTTTTTTTTACAACATTTATAAATTTATCCTAAAAATTGCCACATGGCTTCTCTACAACTTGCCACATGGCAGGCTAATTGCGATGCTTCGTCCTCTGCTTTATAATATATATAGATAGATATAGATATTATTTATTATCTTTTATTTAATATTTAAATATATTTTAATAACATTTGAAAAGGATAAGTTTATAAAATAATTAGAGTTTATTTAGGAGACTTCAATTATAGATTCCTAGATTTATGTTAATAATTTTTTTTCTTCTAAAAGCTTGATTTTCAAATTCAAGTATATGTAATTCCTTATTTAAAATATAAAAATATAATCATAATATTAATATTACTATGATAGATAAACACTTATTCAATGTTTATGAGTATTTTTTATTATCTTAATATAATATATTAATCGTTACTTTATGCAATTAAATGTGTGACCAAAATTAATTTTACTTTTTTTTTTTTATCTTTTTTGAAACAAATGTGAGTATTTGCACATACTCCTATAAACTATGTCTCTTTTTATTTCAATTTATAATATTTTAAGTAGACATTGAATTTAAGATATATGGGAAAACATCGCAATGTTTTAAATTATCCTTCAAATAAATTAACCTTAAATAGAAAAGTATACCTTTGTGGACTTTTGACAAATAAATAAAATTCAACATGACTAAAATACTGATAACGTTGTAAAATACTAACCAATAAAAAATGTCAATTCTTTTTTAGAACTGATTAAAAAGAAAAATATATTATTTGAATTGAGACATAGGATGCATTATAATAAACATTCTGATATAATGTATTTAATATTTTTTACTACATATTAAAATAGACTTATAGTTGAGGTGTGAAAAATTACATCATGAATGACATTGAAAAAATTCTAATGAAATGACCATTACGTTTATATTTTTCATTTAAAATAGAGTTGTAGTGGGATTAACATAATAAAATTATACAAAAATATTTTAAAAATTATAAAAAAAAAAACCGTTATACCCTTAGTTATATTTGTAAGTTTCACCTTAAACATAAATTAACTATCAATAATTTTAGACAAAAATAATAAAAAAATAATAATGACTGTTACACGCAAAAGTAACTTGTTTATTCCGTGAATTTACTTAAGAGGAGAGAAAGCTTGTTTGGACATCACGATTGAAAAAAATTTTTAAATGGAAAAAACTTCAAATATAATTTCTTTTAAAATTTAATATTATTCTCCCCATTTGATTTAAGTATATTATTTAAATTTACATTTAATAAAATGATTATCACATAAATTCTCATATATCATAATCAAGTATGAACAAAACTAATTACTCAAATTATTTTTTAAGATTTAACAAATTATATTTTAAAATTATTTTAGATATTATGAAAAAGTTTAACTTAAAATTATTTTTGAATGATGTGATCTGTGGATATATGAATGCCTTATAGATGTTTGCTACTCTCTTAATTTCAAAAATAGAGACCTATTTTCCATTTGAATTTGTTTAAAAAAGAATAGAACTTTTTTTGGCAATACTTTAGTTTTAACTTTTCACATGTTATGTTTAGAACCACAAGATAAAGGGCAATTTTATTATAAAACAAGAAAGAATAAAGAAGAACAGTAGAGAGAATAGAGAGAGTGATTCTTATTTCTTCTCTTGAGGGATGAGAGATCATAAGATTGTAAATACAATGAACAAAATCCCTCTATTTATAGGAAAAATTTACTCCTAGTCTGAGTAAAAGACAGATGCTTCAAATCCTAATAGATATCAAAGTAGATCTTAATAGACATTCACTATAATGTAAATACATTTATAACACTCCTCTTTGAATGTCTAATTGATAGATAATGTGCCTCGTTAAAACCTTACTAGAAAAAACCTAGTAGGAAAATAATCTAGTGAAGGAAAAAGAGTACACATCTTTAATAATACGCATTTCGGCTGCCTCATTAAAAACCTTACAAGGAAAACCCAGTGGGACAAAACCTCGTAAAGGAAAAAGAGTACAACGCGTATTAACTCCCCCTGATGAGAGCATCCTTGAACCTTTGCATCCCGATCTTTTGCACCATCTTCTTAAAAGTTGTAATTGGAGAAGACTTGGTGAATGAATTAGTCACATTGTCAGTTGAACGAAACTGTTGCACATTAATATCATCATTCTTTTGTAGCTCATGTATGTAGAAAAGCTTTGGCAAAATGTGCTTCGTTCTATCTCCATTTATGAATCCTCCCTTAAGATGTGGTATGTAGGCTGAATTATCTCTGTATAAAATTATGGGTAGATTGTCATATTTCACACCGCATTTTTCTCGAATGAGATGTATCATGGACCTCAACCATACACATTCTCGGCTTGCTTCATGAATAGCTATTCTCTCAGCATGATTTGATGAAGTAGCTATGATAGACTGCTTTGTATATCTCCAAGATATGGTAGTATCCCCACATATGAATACATTGTATGTTTGAGATCGAGATTTATGTGGGTTAGATGAGTACCCAACATCAGCATGACCAGTAAGATCGGGACTTCAATCTTTAGAATAAAATAAACTCATGTATTTTATCCCATTTTGATGTCTCTTAGTAAGAGTAGAAATATACCTTGCTAACAAATTGAGTGAAAGGCTATATTTGGTCTTGTAGTTTTTTACAAGATACATGAGTGCACCAATTGTACTAAGATATGGTACTTCATAATCAATCCAAATTGGTATATTTCTCATTTCAGCCAATAATCTTATTATTTTTGAAAACTCTTCAAGAGTTTCAATAATTTTCAAGCTATAAGCTTATACAATATAAGGATTATCAATAAGTTTCATAGAAACTTCTATATTTTGAATCCATAAAGAAGTTTTCATACAAATTTTGTCAAGTGACAATATTCAACATTTTATGTGTGACATCTTTAAGTATCTAGACTGCAAATCAAATAAGTTTTCACTTACCAAGATACATCCATTCATATTACTTGATAAATGTTTCTACGTCAGCATGCTTAAATAAACGTAGAATTCAGATCCTCGTAATCTTTCATAATATTGCGCCAACATTGTGTTAAAGATATTGATGATATATCATTTCTTATTAGTTCACAATGCGACATAACATTTTGAGATCTCATCACTTAATTATTTTCAGGTACATGAACCTCTTATAAGGTTTCATGAAGTGTTATGTTGTAGGATCTTCAAGAGCTCATTGCCTTCTTATTATGATTATTTGCTCCTTATTTTTCAAGGACTATTTCATTTAGAATCGATTAGTCTACCACGTTTCACGCATGCATAGACTTTGTTTTTTAGGAACACAAAATACGAGCATTTGCGCTTAATATGATATGCTTTCGACATTTGACTTGAATTATCTTTTGGATGAGAATCTGGTGATAATTCCTAACATATTTCATAGTGCTTATAATCCCCCCCCCTTATGTTAGAAAAACTAACATACATCCTCTATCTTCTTTGAGGAATCCATCTTTGTGCATCATGGTATATCCATTAATCATATACCGCACATTAAAACTATTAGATAGAATAGTTGGTTCATGACCTTGAACCAATTGAGGGGGAAGAAATAATCATAATTTATTGGTCTAATGCATACAAGTTTTATTGTATGCAACATATCATATTTCAGACCAACACATGAAGCTTTGTTCTCATTAGCTGGTTTAGCTATTTATCGAAGGCATTCAATGTCAAACCATCATCATCAAGATAACTTTCTTGATTGAACAATATGAAAATTATATTCTTAACTCAATTTTATTGAGCAAGCAACTTTATGAATGTCAAACTGCAGGTTGACAATGAATGTACATGTGATCATTTTATTGATGCATCTTTTCAACATATCATATGATAGGTGAACGGACCCTTATTCACCTTTTATAATTTTCAGATTTGAAGGGATCCAATCCCAATATTAGTTGGTCCAACCAACTTATCATGAGAACAAACGACATAAATAATTCTCGAAGAATCTTCTAGTTCTTCAATACATGTCTAATATTCAATATGCACATCTTCGAGATGTCACAATCGTTCATATCAATTTATGAACTTTTATTCTAGTAAACTCCAAGTTTACCATGACATGTACTTTTTTCTTTAGTAAATTTCAGATTTACTATTACATGAATAAATTTTAGATTTACTACTTTAGAAGTAGATTTTGAAATAACTCTTCTCAGTTATTCTGCCTCATTCGGAGGTGATTTGTGATACCATCACAATCAAGTACACGTTTGCATTAATAAGCTTCTCATTCCCCAGGAATAGAATATAATCGTGTCTTAAGCCTATCAAATTATGATAGCTTATAACCTCTTTCAAGATTTTGCTACTTCAGAAGCAAATCGAGGCATACATATGATGTAGGGAATTTTTCTCTATCATATCTTTTGATCATAATATGCGTGTGAAAATATCATCACTTTTGATAATCACAATCATATTGTCCCTTCACTCTTATATTCGTGCATTCAAACACTTGTCTCCTTTCAGACCTATTATGTACTGCTGCCACATACACCTCAAGAATGAAGTAAGTTGTCATATTTCAGACTTATCATATATTACTACCACATTCACTTCATGGAATGGAGTATATTCAATGGGTTGGATTTTATGACTTTTCATTATACACCCATTATTTTGCCTTAGCCATCACAATATCATCAATATGGTGTATTGAGATTCAAACTCAATATTTGATCCATACAAAGGTGTCTTAGGCATGAATCGATGGGACTTGAACCCAACATATTATCATCTTTTTAAATAATATTATTCTTGAGGAATAAATTTAAAATATAAATGGCTCCAAACCAATTATTTTTTCTCAAATCTAATAATAATTATATTAGTAGTAGCAAAAGAAAGATAACATAAAGAATTACTAACCTTGAAATCCTTCAGATTTATAATCTCACCTTGTTTGGCAGAGTCTCGTGCTGATAACGTATTATAAAATAAGAAAGAATAAAGAAGAAGAGTAGAGAGAATAGAGAGAGTGATTCTTATTTCTTCTCTTGAGGGATGAGAGATCATAAGATTGTAAATACAATGAACAAAATCCCTCTATTTACAAGGAAAATTTACTCCTAGTCTGAGTAAAAGATAGTTGCTTCAAATCCTAATAGATATCAAAGTAGATCTTAATAGACATTCACTATAATATAAATATATTTATAACAATTTTGATATATTTGACATAAATTTTCATAATGAAACAATCTATAGTGTTAAATCAATGAGAAAATTATTCATATGTTAATTTTTTCAATAAAGAAATATAGTCTTAAATTATAGTATATGAGTAAATTAAATTAAATAATTTATTTTTTCAGGGAGACAATAGATTTATTTTTATTCATATGAATATCTCATATATTAATTTTCACAATGAAACAATCTAAAATTTTAAGATGATAATTCTAAGATAATCTCTTAATAGCTGAAAAATTGCTCATGAAAATGGAATACCAAAAATAGGTATTAAATGAGTTTATGTCATATAAATTGATAATATGAAGAAATGTTATAGTCTTAAGGTTTATTTATCATTGTAGTGTATAATTTATGCTATGCTTTTAAAATTATCTTTCAATATCTGGAAGTTTTTATATTTGAAATTGAGTATTTCTTTGTTTCAATTTTCTTGTTTGATTTTAATTTGATACGAAGTTTAAGAAAATAAAAAATAATTTACAATCTTATGTCTTAAATTAGTAACATGTAGAATGTCTCAAAATCTATTTTAATCTTGTGGTGTTAAATATGACATATGAAAAGTTATATTTCAATAGTTTTTAAAAAAGGTAATTTTTTGAAATAAATTTAAACAAAAAGTAAGTCAAATAAAATGAATGTATGGACTATAATTTAAATATTTATAATTTTTTTATTATTTTATTTCACTTGTAGAGTATTAAATATGCAAATAACAACTAATTCTATATTTTATGTGGATCCATGTGAGATATTATATCAATTGAGATGTGATTGACATTTACAAAAAGTGTGAACTAATTTGACTTTCAAAGTAATTTTTTTTTTTAATCTTTATCTTTTAATCTATATCTATATCTATATCTATAATATATTAAAAGTGTGAAGACCCTTAGAAAAGTGATTTGAAATTTTTGTCTTTCATTAAAATAATCTGTAATAGGTAAAATAGTCTTTTTACCCGTTTTCTGATCAAATTATTATATTTATATTTAATATTTAAGATTTTAAAACTAAAAAACTAGGAAATATTGTTAAATAAGGAAAATTATTATTGAGTTCAAATCAAATACTATTTAAGGAAAGTATCGTGGAGTCCAAATCAAAGTCAATAATATATAAATTTACATGTATCGATTTCTCCCATATAGGATAAAAAAAACCCATTGATTCTCCTCTAACGGCTTGCCTAGAAGAAGTAGTTTCAAATTGTTGCAATGGAAACTTTGGCTGGAGGCTGCGTTTTGGATCGAATGACGTTCAGAACTTTTTTACATACACCATCTCATAAACTAAAACCTGATGAAATTATTTATATGGTATATTTGCATGATTTTGAGTCCTTGCTTTCGTCAGAGTGGTAGGGGATTATCGATGTTATATGAAATTTTGGACAAGATATATAGAGTTTCATATTTATTTTTTGTATTTTGCAATTAATCTATTTTTTTTCTCTTCCTTATTATGTACTTGTGTAGTCTCTCTCAATTGTCAAGGAGTTGATTGATATTTTAGTGGCGTCATACCAAAATTACCGATAGTACGTATTTTTGATCATGAGGTTCGTAACGTTCAAATGTTTATTTTATTTTATTTTCTTTTTTTGATCTTTTATTCTTCTCTCTCAATATGATCTAAGCATTGATTTTCATCTTATGAGAAACTCTTGTACATCTTTGTATGGAACCTTTGTGACTCTAAAATATTGATATATCGTCAAGATTATTTGATAACAATTATATGTTCTCAAGATTATATTTCATTGAGCGAAAATAGTCTGAATATCTTCTTTTTCTTTCGTATTGGCCCATTATTTACTTTTAGGTATCATTCTAATTCAACCCTAAGAGCTATGTTTAGAATTACTCGTGAGTCGTAAAACCTAATTTGAGTCTTTATGCATATACAATCTCAAACACAAAGATCGTATATCAACAAAGCCATAAAATCTGTTGAGGTTAGTTTTTAAATTGCCTTTTTGAAAATTAATTTACTAATGGTCCTTTTAATATTATTGGCAACTTAGAAGATCAATGGGGTGAGCAACTTGGTGATTATATTGAATAGAGAACTTTCAAGGATTATACATAATCGACGATTGACAATAAATTTTTTCTTTTAATAATTTTTCGTATTTTTTCTTCAAGTTAAAAATTAATTGTTAAAAAATTGAATGAAACAAGCATATTGTTGTCGAAAGCTGTAGTCTATAAAAATCAAAGGTTTTTCTCTTTTCTTTTTTGTTCTTTGTTTCAAAAAAGCATGTTATAGCTGACTGGGGACATGACCCTGGATAGGAAGATATGAAGAAAAAACATTAGGATAGAGGGCTAAGGGTGTGGATGAGTAGTAGTCAGTAATTAGGTGGACTTCGGTGTCCTTTATTTGGCAAAGTAAAATTTTTTTATGGATGTCGTACCTATGTTATTTTATCATGTTCTGTGCTTTGGATGTTTCTGTATACTGCCTTTTATCTTGAGCCGGGGGTCTATCGGAAACAACCTTTCTACCTCTTTTGAGGTAGTGGTATGGACTGCGTGCACTATACCTTCTCCAGACCCCACTACGTGGGAATATACTGGGTTTGTTGTTGTTGTTGTTTCAATAAATTTTTTGTAAGATGTAAGAACTCCTAATATTTAGTACTTCAAAATTGATTAAAATGTACTTCTTAAGTCTTTTTTATTTGAACTACAGTAGAAGTCTTAATATTTAAGATTTCAAAACTAAAACTAAGGAAAAAGAACAAAAAGATCGGCCAATTGTTATATATTTCATCGGTCTAGCCTTAAGCTCTAGAAATATTTTTTGACTTCTTATTTAAAAAAGAAAAAAAATTATAGATGAAACGTATATAAGGAAAACATGATTTGGAATTCTAAAAGTGAGCTTTTCTAATATAGATTTACAATTATTATACATTATAGTATATTATTTGATATTGATGTTTTTACACATTAGTTATAAGTCTGTATTATGCATTACTTATTAATGAACAATTGATACTCTATATAAATGATGTATACTTAATATATAGTTAGTGTATAAATATTATACATTAAGAATATACCAATATCCATAATAATACATTCATTAAAATATTAAAAGACATAATAAAGTGTTCATATTTATAGCTGCGTGAGAATAAGAAGAAAAATAATTTTTCAAAATTGAAAGTGTCTAATAGGAATACTTTAGATAAATTCTTTTCATAGTATATTATTTTAACTTATAATAATTAAAATATTAATTTGTTGTGCTTAACACTTTCGAACAACATATGAATTGCACCATATATGTCATATCGGGAAAGTTTATTTATTGTTTTTTTTTGTCGTTCTATAGTCTTCGTAGTTATTCTTAATTTAGTTTAAAATCATTTTTAATGGTTTTATATAAATATATTAATTTTCTATTCAAATGTTTTTCTTATTTAATAGAATCATCAATTTATTTACTAAGCATGACCTATTTTCTTTAATTTATAATATCGACGTGATTTTATTAAATTAATCTGTGGTACACGCGCGGGGCGCGTACTCCTAAACTAGTTTGTATTAATAGTATATGAGAATTTTTGTTCTTCAAAAATCCTAATGTTTTCAAATTTAAATATTTTTTATCTTTTAATTTAAATTTAGATTCAAATTTATCTTTTAGTTAGTTCAAATTCAACTTTATCTAATATAGAATCTGTAACTTCCATTTGAAATTTAAAATTCAAAAATTTAACATCAATTCAACAAACTTAATCATTATGTAAAGAATAATTTAAATGATTTATTTCTCTAAAAATATCCTTTATCCTTTTATTCTTTCAATTTAAAACTATAAAAAATATTATAAAAAATTTTAAACTAAATATTTTTTTAGTCTTTATCTTTAAATTTGCATTAATAGTATACAATTTTAATAAATTTATCATTAGTTACTTTTAATTATTTTACCATTTGAATTTCTATGTTTCAAATAAATAGATAATTTACCCTAATTAAAACCACTTATAACAATAATGTAGTCATCCATATTTTCTTTCTTGAATTATCTAAATACCACTAAATGAACAAATTTTCCTTTCAAAATGCCTAAAAATAAGAAAATTTAAAGTCAAATTAGTTCACATCCGTGAAAATGTTTATCTGGCCAATTGCAGATATTTAAAAATTTAGTAGAATTGTTTAATTTTAATTAGAAATAATTATAAAATCAATGAGATGATAAAAATTAATTTTCAATTATTATCACCACCACCGCCGCTGCCACCACCACCACCATTATTATTATTATTATTATTATTATTGTTATTATTATTATTATTATTATTATTATTATTAAATTAAATGTATTCAAATATATTGTATAGTATATAAAAGGAATAAATTTTTAAAATAGTAAGAGTTTATTTAGGACATCATACATTTCTATTTTTAAGCTAACGATCTTTTTCTTTTTAAAAGGATAATACATTCTCAAATTTAAATATTTAATATCCTTTAATTTAAAAATTTATTAAAATAATATTAACTTTTGTCCTAATACTGTCACGTGACTTCTCAATAGCTTGTCATTTGGCTCCTTTTGATGCTTCTAATTTTGCTTATATATATATAGATAGATAGGTTTTATGTTTATTTCTTAAAAAAGTGAAATGTATTTTTAAAAAACTATAGCCAAACACAGTAAAACTTCACCAAAAAATAATTGATTTTTTTTTTTGGAAATATATGACCAAACGCTAGCTGATATAAGTTAAATAGTGGTGCTACAACTAGGAAATTGAATACCATAGACCCAAATATGGGTGACTTTAGATATTTGACCTCAAATAAGAATGTCTTTGAAGAATAGCCTTCCTTACTTTTTAATATACTAAAAGTACCATTTTGCCCCTCTACATCTCAAATATATTTTAAAACTTTTCATACTCATTTATCTTTCAAATTTTATTTTTTATTATTTTCACTTTTTATTTTTCCTTTACTTTTATTATTCTACTTTCTTTTCACTTTTTTATTTTTTTCTTTAAATTTATTATTCTATTTTTTATTATTTTCAGTTTTTATTTTTTCCTTTAACTTTATTTTCATGTTTTAATTTATTTGTCTCAACCTTTTATTTTTTTTTCTTTTTCTTTTTTCTCAACTATTATCTATTTTTTCATTTTTTTCCTTTTTTTCAATTTATTTTTCTTTAACCTTTATTTAGAGTTTTTTTTATTTCTCTTTTTTTTCTCCAAATTTTTCTCAGCTATTCATTCTCAGATACAAACATAAACTAGTTAACATAATCGTATTAAGTGTGCCTTATATTCTCCCAAAAGGAAAGAATAGTGTATAAGGTATGCAATAAGGCATTTCTTTTGCTAAACATGGATGGGCTATTGCAAACGAAAAAAAATGCTACAAAATTTACATTGCTCCATCTCCTAGTAACCCCTGTTCATGGATAATAAATGGAAATAGTACAACTAAGTGAACAGTTTGTTTCCCTCTTCTAAAAGAACCTATTATTTTTCTCTTTTATTTTTTCAACTGTAGTTAGAGAAAATACTAACCCAATAGGTCCAAACCTGAAAATGTAATCAGAGAGTACGTGCATCACGTACACACATAAACCTGAACAAGAACGTACTCGCATGTATGCCCTTATATTTCCCTAAAAATAGAATATTGTATTAAGATATGTAATGAGGAATGAATTTCTGCAAAACATGGATGAGCTATTGAAGAAAAAAATCTATAAAATATTACATTGCTCAATCTCAGTAATCTTTTTCATACATTGTCCTCCGTAAAAAAAAAAAGGCAAAGCAGGGGGTCTAAGTTTCAATGCTAAGTACTTTGGGAATGCAACATTTCAGAATAGGTGATTGTGGAAAGTAATATCTCAGATTTAGAGTTTGACACTGCTATCATGAGGACACCACGATATTTTGACTTTAAAAATATTACATCTGCCATTATTACCGATTTACAGTTAGTCCATCCAATGATTGAAGCGCTATAAGCAAAAAATGCATATTGAAACCTGTGTCGAGCAAAAGAATATTAATAACAATTTGCATTTGATGTTTATAATCAGAGTACAACAATTTCTAAACTAAGTCTTGCCCATGAGGCAAGAGTTGCATATATGTTAATAATCTAATCAGTGCAATTAAAGAATGAACTTTTGCCTCTTGGGCAAAAGTTTTCAACTTCAGTAGTATAACATTTATACAATAATTTTCTAAACTAAGTCTTGCCCATGAGGCAAGAGTTGCATCTATATTAATAATATAATCAATGCAAGTAAAGGATAAACTTTTGCCTCTTGGGCAAAAGTTTTCAATTTCAACAATTTTCTAAACTACGTCTTGCTCATGAGGCAAGAGTTGTATATATGTTAATAATCTAATCAGTACTATTAAAGAATAAACTTTTGCCTCTTGGGCAAAAGTTTTCAATTTCAATAATTTTTTAAACTAAGTCTTGCCCATTAGGCAAGAGTTGCATATATGTTAATAATCTAACCAGTTCAATTAAAGAATAAACTTTTGCCCCTTGGACAAAAGTTTTCAATTTCAAGAATATAGCATTTGTACGACAATTTTCTAAACTAAGTCTTGCCCATGAGGTAAGATTTCCATCTATGTTAATAATAATCAGTGCAAATAAAGGATAAACTTTTGCCTCTTGGGCAAAAGTTTTCAATTTCAATAATTTTCTAAACTAAGTCTTGCCCATGAGGCAAGAGTTACATATATGTTAATAATTTAATCAGTGTAATTAAAGAATAAACTTTTGCCTCTTGGGCAAAAGTTTTCTATTTCAACAGTATAGCATTTGTACCTATTCTCATCGTCCCTCTTTATGTTCGTGTACGTGTCTGGGCTGTTTTGTTTCATCATGTGAAGATACGATGGCAACCTGTTGTAGTTCTCTTTCGCAGTTCCTCTTATCACTGTATAGGCATGCTGTATCGCTCGCCATCCTTTGTTGTATGATATGATTATTCTGTATTTCCTTCTCATTTTATCTACCACGAAGTTTGATGTGATTACATTACTAGAGTCACGCACAAGCTCTAGTATGTAGTCACATATGACCTCTGATGTTGCATTCTTGTAGTCGGACATTATAAAATCAACCAAGCAACTGTGATCCTTTTCATATGTAGTAACCTGGAAGAGCAAAGAATCGGGAATCTTCGAGGCATGAAACCGCCACACACAGTTGTCGTCCAAACATTACAGTGAATATCTTGTTGTGCTTGATTTGATAAGTTTAAATTAGATGTTGTGTGTTATTGCAATGTTTGACATGCATGTCATCATATTTTGTTTGTCAATGAAGATCGACTTGACACTTACCTCATTCAAAGAGGCATTGTGTCTCAAGAGAGTAGTCTCGACATCATCTATCCTCTTTTTTTTTGTCGTACCCTCTTAATCTTTGATGAATGCCCCATTTCTTCATCTATTGCAGCCTCCAATATTGGTTTGATAACTTGTAACTCATTATTTTTATCAATAATTTTAATTTATTGTCCCATATTTTATTACTCAATACTCATTTTTTTCCATCCATTCCAAGCACAACCCCGGTGAAAATGAAACAACAAACGATTAGTAACAATTTAATTTAGAATATATATCTTTAACAAGTAAAATCATTAAAGAGTAAGGCATAGTCGACTATTACCCATGGGGCATAACTTTCAAAGTCTTGCCTCTAGGGCAGGAGTTATAGGTCATCTGCCAAATCATTACAGACTATGGCAGTATCAACTCTTGCCCATGGGGCATAATTGTCTCAGTTTTGCCTCTGGGGCAAGAGTTATAGGTCATGTGCCAAGTCATTACAGACTAAGGAAGTGTCAACTTTTGCCCATGGGGCATAACTTGAAATGTATGGCAGAATCTGAAGATGCTAAAATCGCACTTGAAACTATTGAATAACACACACTATAAGGGTGATTCAGAGAGGGCTGTTTACTTCGGAAATAGATTGCAAGTGATACAACATAGTTTATCAACTTAATACTTTAATAGTATGGCGTTGAAAGAGAATGATGTACTGACTATTATTGAGAAGTGGAGCAATATTGAAGAGAGCACGTTACAATAAAATTCAGGGCTTTATGTATAAGTTAGGTGATTCAAACCCTATGTATTTTAGTCCAGTTATGAAAGAAAAAAAGTAACAAGAATCTTATTTAGTTTTTAAACTAAGAATCTTATTATTTTAGTATTTGCTTTGCCTTTCAGGTTTTCGGTTAATGCTTTGTTGAATATATTTTTCGCCTCACTGGATACAACCAAATTTTTTTTATAAATATGATGCGTGTTCAACATTCAGAAGTTTTTTGAAGTGTGAAGGACAAAACGAGTGCGAGAAATACAAACTATCACAAAACTCATTACCGAAACTAGTAACTACATTGAGATTTTACATAAAGTTTGAAAACTTCAATAGTCAGGGATGGCAGTAAATCGATAACCTTTAGCACCTCTCCAAGAGTAATATGCAATCCGCGTCTCATAGAAACCTACAAACATAGTTGGAAGTAGCGTAATTAATTAATTAATGAAAAAGCGAATATGAAAACTTGAATAAAGAAAATATGCAACCAGAAGTGTAGCGTTTTAAACTCAAGACTGTCTAAACAAAATGGAGAAAATATGGCGAAGTAGAATCTATTGCCTATTGTAGAAGTTTGCAAGATGTAATGGACATCTCAAAAAATTGATTTAGTATGACCATTTTCAGTGCAGATCTACAATCACCTTGATATGATGCTTCTAGCAACTACAGAGAGGACAGATACAGTAAAAAGTAGCCCTACCATTTGCTATCTCACCTATTTATTCTGCTGCAAATTCAATGAAAGTTACCTTGTTAACATAACTGTAAATAGGTTGTCAAATCAATGGTGCATCCGCAAATTGATTTTGTATGTAATGAATTACGACACTCTCCTCGAGGACATATCGAACAATTATGGACAAAAGAATAACAACTTATGGATCCAAAGCAGTATGTATTAATGTATGTTTTGACTTACCCAGGAGAAACGTGAGGATTTCCAGTGCAAGAAGAAACGTGAGATTTAACGGCTTGCAGGAGGGAATTTTCGTCCAAGAAAATATGCCTTAACAAGTTAAGACTATTTTAACAAAATTTTTTTATTTGGGGCTAAAATTTGAAAGCCACCCTAATTTGGGTCTATATTTGAGAATAACCCCAACCACAACAGGCTATTTGTGCAACTTCGACCGAACAGGCCAGCAATTAAAAGCCCAATAAAAATGAATGTGGGTCTGTCTAGTCTATACAGCCCATTTTCCACCTAGGTTTTCCAAGAGGCCAATATACATAAAACCCCTGCATTTTCTTCTTCAAAATTTTCGGACTGAAAGACGCCTCCCAAAGATTCTGACGCGAAGCAGCGGGAGAGAAATGGTGACCTACAAAGTTAGTATCACAGATTAACAATTGAATTTGTCTTTTTATATCTTTTGGTCAATAAATTTAGCAATTTTGCAATAATAACTGGGATTTTTCTGTTGTTGTAGTTCCATCAATACCAGGTTGTAGGAAGAGCTCTTCCGTCAGAAAACGATGAGCATCCTAAGATTTACCGTATGAAACTTTGGGCTACTAATGAGGTCCGTGCCAAGTCCAAGTTCTGGTAATATTTCTCATCCCCTCTGTGTGTGTGTGTTGTATTGTTATCTCATGATTATCTTCCACCCCCTCCAATTAGTATTACTCCCTCCTTTCCAATTTACGTGACAATTTTATATTTCGAGATTCAAACAAGTTAGTAATTTTTTCATATATCTTTTAAATATTTTCCATTGTCAATTATTGTTATACTAGTTATCAACAACATACACATTGTGAGGATAGTCTGTACGTAGTTCTTACAAGAGGTTGTTTATGATAGACCCTTGCTCAAGTAGAAGCACTAAAAGCCGTTCGAAAAAGAAAATAATGAGATAACAAGAAACTCCTTACGTAATGCCATTTTTAATATGGAAGACTAAGCGAGGCTTTTTACTTGGTTTTCCAAATATGTAAAAATAATTAATTTTCTAAAAATATTCCATGTCCAAATTCACGGTCAAAATTGAATTTTTCGGCTCTCGAAATTCAAACTGTGCCACATTCATTGGGGCAGAGGGTGTAGTTACTAATTTAGTGTTATATGAAATCAAACATACCATGTGTGTGAGTGTGTGAGTGTGTGTTGGGGTAATAATTGTGGTATTTGATTTGGCTGGAAAAAGGTACTTTTTGAGGAAGCTTAAGAAGGTGAAGAAGAGCAATGGTCAGATGCTAGCTATTAATGAGGTATGATCAAATGCATATCTTAATTTACGAGTTTTTAGGTTGTCTTTGATAGGATATGTTGTTGGGATGTATTAATAGCAAAATTTGTTTTTCTGTTGCTTATTTGATTGTTTTGTCCCCAGTTATTACTGTTTGAGAGTTCATGGTTAATTTGTACCATTACTTGATAAAAGTCTACGGTTAAATTGTTCTTCCCTGGTTCTCCAAAGTAAATGTTTCTGTTAATCCGTTGTGAAGCATGAATAGTAGGTTCCTAGTAATCTGGTATGTTGGGATCCCTTAGGAGAAATTGTCCATTTGCCTTCATATCAAAGCTTGTATAGACTTGCCAATGTTAGTCCTTAGCATGTGATCAATGGTGTTATCTTCTATACTTTTTTTTAACTAGTCTGAGTGTCTCTCTCTTTCTGTAAAGGGATTTCTAGATAACAGTTCCAATTTTCATGTCATTCGTAGTGGTGGTGCACTAAATTTATGTTATTCCTATTTGCCCTTCGAAATGAGCTCTGTTACAGTTTTGCGAAGAAGTGACAGAGGTCACTGGTAAATCATGAAAAAAGAAGAAGATGTGCATAGATTAGGATGAAAAATGCAAAGAAAAATAATATGATGCCACTTTTTAAAGAGCCACAACATATGCTTGCTAGTAATACCTATTTTTAGGATAGGAGTTTTTTTTCCTAATTGCATGTGTGTAACTTGGAAAGACTTTCTAAATGGTTCGATAATCACGGCACTACTACAAAATCTAGCCTTTGTCTCAGGAGTTCCAGGTTTTGGAGGTAGCAATAATCTATGTGTACTTGTAACTCTCTGTATTTTTATCGTTTTCTGGTTTTACTTCATCCATGGACATAGGTGCTGCACTTTATTATTGAGATGTTTGTTTCTATTTGTAGATTTTTGAGAAGAATCCAACAAAGATCAAGAACTATGGTATTTGGCTGCGTTACCAGAGTAGAACTGGGTATCACAACATGTACAAGGAGTATCGTGACACCACATTGAATGGTGCTGTGGAACAGATGTACACTGAGATGGCTTCTCGCCACAGGGTCCGCCACCACTGCATCCAGATCATCAAGACAGCAACTATTCCAGCTAAGCTCTGCAAGCGGGAGAGCACGAAGCAGTTCCATGACTCCAAAATCAAGTTCCCATTGGTGTTCAAGAAAGTTAGGCCACCTACCAGGAAGCTCAAGACGACCTACAAGGCTACCAGACCTAACTTGTTTATGTAAAACGTATTCTTCGATCATTAAGTGGATTGAGCAATTTTGGTGCTCTAGACTTGTGGATTCAACGTTCACTGGAAAGGGGAGGAAAAAGACACTTTTGTTGTGATCAAATGATTATCTTTCATGCTCTTTATAGATCTAGATACCAGACTGTTATGTTCCATTTTCAGTTTATGTTCCATTTCGAGTTTGGTATTTTATTCGCTCACAGTTTCAACTTGTATTTCACGATTTTCCCTTTACATCATATTCTTTAGCGATGTCTAGAATGCGTTCATCTAGTAATTTTTATCCAGAGCTCCTCATTAGCTAGTATTAAAACAACAATTACAGGTGGTGGTATGTCGAGTAAATTATCATTAAAGCTTTTTTTGATGTTCTTGTGCGTTGTCCTAAACACTGTTTGGATGGTGATTTGTCATGGTATTGTTACTATGAGGATCATATTTGATTTGATTGTTTGTTAAAATATAAGATATGCTTTAATTTCATGGTTTGTAACCATCGATTTGGTGGTATCTCATGATTCTTTATTTTTTTTTTCAATTATACCTTTACTTAATATTATATAATATTATTTTACCTTTTACTCTATATTATTTAACTCAATCTTCTACCCTGATCACCCTATCCCACTAGCCGCCCAACTCCCTCCCACCCCCCACCTGGACCCCTCAAAAATTATTTTAAAATAAAATTAGTTTTAAAAATTTTAAAAATTTATTCTTATCCGACCCCACTACCCTCAACCCTTTTTTTTTTTAAATTTATTTTTAAAAAAAATTTCAAAACTTTCTACCCCTACCGCTACCCCTACCCCCCACTTACCAACATCAATTTTCAAAAAATTTCAAAAAAATTTCTTACTCCACATTACTCCTTATCAACCCCCCCTCACCCACAGTTTTTTTTAATGCTTTTAGAAAAAACTCAATTTTTTTTTTCTTACCACGTACCCTGACCTCGCCCCCCTCCCCCACTTCACTACCCCCACCATCAAAATATTTTTTTTTAAAAAGTTCATAATTTTTCTTACTCCCGTCCCCTTATCCTATTCGTTCTCATTATTTTGTGTTAAATATATACAAATATTTTTAGAAAATATTTTTCTATTTGTGTAACGAACACAAGAAAATAAGTAAGAAATAATTTATTTTCCTAAATTTCTTTGGGGATTTCATATCGAACACACCTGTAGCATACACAAAATATGCATTCAAATTTTGTACTTGTCGTTGATGGACACGTCTCAGAAAACTAAAAGGAAATGAAATTGTTACTATAAAAAATGAATTCGATTACATTTAGTTTGATCTACTCTTTTATTGATTTTGTAAGAGTTTACATGAATTTTAACTACTTTATATATTTACTTGACATAATTTGTGACAAATTAGCAAGAAGAAAAATATTTTATTAATAATTATTGATAAATTTAATAAATTGTTATGAATGTATTTACATTATAGTAAATGTCTATCATGAATATAGGTAAGATCTATCAAGGTCTATTTGATATGTATTAGGATATGAAGTATCTATCAAACTAGGAGTATTTTCCCCTATTAACAGAGAAGTGTTATTCATTGTATCATCTTATGATCTCTCATCCATCAAGAGAAATAAAAAAGTCTTCCTCTTCTCTCTCTATTTCTTTTCCTTGTTATTATTTTTATATTTTATAACACATTATAAGTACGAAGTTTTAATAAATTAGGCTAAGGAAAAGTCGTGGTGTCGGCTTCTTGAGGTTCCTATGTTCAGGTAACATGTTTCAAGTGGTATTCTTATTTCTGCCAACCTAAACAACTATGTTTAACAAACTGTGAAAATTTTAAATTGATTATACAAAATTTTCTAAGAGCTTTGTTGCCACCTGCCAAACTAATTATTTATATAATAAAATAAAGTGTCAATTGCTTTATATTTATAACACAATTAGTGGTTATCCATTTTAATCTTTATTTACACTGAAGGATTAGCCGAGAAATTGGAATTTATATGTGATTACATTGAGGTGATATTATGATCAAATTTTTATTTTTGACTATAATTAAGATTGGTCACAATATTTATGAAAGACTCAGGTTTGAGTTCTAACGCATTGGTTGAGGATATGATGATGGTTGTAAGTTTCATCACACTTACAAAAGAGTAAGACATCGGGGTTTAAGTTCCATCGATTTATGTCCAAGACGCCTTTATATGGTTAAGACATTGAGTTTGAATCTCAATGCCCATATTGGCGATATAATGATAGCTAAGGTAAACCAATATGTTTTTGGTGAAAGACATGAAATTTGTCGTTCTCCGAAGTGAATATGGTAGCAATACATCATATGTATGCCTCGATTTGCTCTTGTAGTAACATATCGTGAGGTTATAAACTATCAAAATTTGATAGTCTTAAGACATGATTATATTTCATTACTGGGGAATGAGAAACTTATTAATGCAAACGTGCACTGGATTGTGATGATATCACAACTCACCTCCGAAAGAGGCTGAATAATTTTGAAATCTATTTCTGAAATAGTAAATCTGAAATTTACTAAAGAAAAAAAAGGCATATGTCATGGTAAACTTGGAGTTTACTAGTATAAAAGTTCATAAATTGATATGAGCGATTGTTATATTGCGAAAAATGTGCATATTGAGTATTGACATATGTTGAAGAAATAAAATTCTTCAAGAATAAGGGCCAACTAAATTGGGATTGAATCCCTTAAAATTTGAAAAGTATAAAAGGTGAATAAGGGCCCGTTCATCTGTTATGTGAGCTGTTAAGATGCATCGATATAAGATGATCACTTGCACGTTTATTGTCAACCTGTAGTTTGACATTCATAAAATTGCTTGCTCAACAACATTGAGTTAAAAGAATAACTTTTAGATTGTGTAATCAAGACAATTCATCTTGATAGTGATGGTTTGGCATTGAATACCTTTGATAAATATCTAAACCATTGCTACTGAGAACAAAGAATCATGCGTTGGTCTGAAATATGATATGTTGCATATAATAGCACTTGTATGTATTAGACCAATAAATTATGATTATTTCTTCCTTCTCAATTGGTTCAAGGCCAGGAACTAACTATTCCATCTAATAGTTGATGTGCGGTATACAGCTAATGAATATACCATGATGTATAAAGATGGATTCCTCAAAGAAGATGGAGGATGATGTTAGTTTTCCTAGCATAAGGAGGAGATTATAAATAAGTTTTCCAGAAACTTTTATATGCTTCAAACATTTTGAATCCTTAAAATGTTTTCATATAAATTTTGTCAAGTGAAAATATTCAACATTTCATGAGTGATATCTTCAAGTATCTGGATTGCAAATCAAATAAGATTTATACTTACCAAGATGCATCCTTTCACGTCACTTGATAAATGTTTCTACGTCAGCATGCTTAAATGAACGTAGAATTCAGATCCTCATAATCTTTCACAATATTGCGTCAATATTGTATCAAAGATATCGTCGACGGTTTCTCATTTTTTATCGGTTCGTAATGTGACATAACATTTTGAGATCTTATTACTTAATTATTTTCAAGTAACTGAACCTATCATAAGGTTTCATGAAGTTTTATGTCGTAGGCTCTTCAAGAGCATATTGCCTTCTTATTATGATTATTTGCTCCTCATTTTTTTCAAAGATTATTTCATTTGAAATCGATTGGTCTACCATGCTTCATGCATGTATAGACTTTGTCCTTTAGGGACACAAATAGGAGCACTTGCAACTTAAATATGTGATGCTTTTAGCATTTGACTTGAATTATCTTTTGAATGAGGATTTGATGATAATTCCTAACATATTTCATAGCTGCTTATTGTCACTTGACAAAATTTATATGAAAACTTTTTAAGGATTCAAAATGTTTAAAGCATATAAAAGTTTCTGGGAAACTTATTTATAATCCTTATATTGTATAAGCTTATAGCTTAAAAATTATTGGAACTCTTGGAGAGTTTTCAAAAGCAATAGATTATTTGCTGAAATGAGAAATATACCGAACTGGATTGGTTATGAAGTACCATATCTTAGTGCAATTAATGCACTAATGTATCTTGCAAATACTACAAGGCTGTATGTAGCCTTTTCAGTTAATTTGTTAGCAAGGTATAATTCTGCTCCTACTAGAAAACATCAAAATGAGATCAAACACATGATCTTATTCTAAAGATTGTAGTCCCAGTCTTGTTGATTATGATGATGTTGGGTATTTATTTAACTCTCATAAATCTCGGTCTCAAACATGCAATGCATTCATATGTGGGGATACTGTCATATCTTGAATATATACATAGCAGTCTATCTAGCTACTTCATCGAACCATGCTGAGATAATAGTTATTCATAAAACAAGTCGAGAAAGTGTATGATTGAGATCTATGATACATTTCATTCGAGAATAATGTGGTTTGAAATGTGACAATGTGCCCATAATTTTATACGGATATAATGCAGCATGCATAGTACAGATAAAAGGAGATAGAACGAAGCACACTTCATCAAAGCTTTTCTACATACATGAGCTACAAAAGAATGATGATATTAACGTGCAATAGATTCGTTCAGGTAACAATGTGGCTGATTTATTCACCAAGTCTCCTCCAATTGCAGCTTTCATGAAGATGGTGCACAAGATCGGGATGCAAAGGTTCAAGGATGTTCTCATTAGCAGGAGTTAATACGCATTGTACTCTTTTTTTCTTACGAGGTTTTGTCCCACTAGATTTTTCTTGTAAGGTTTTTAATGAGGCAGCCTATATGCGTATTGTTAGATATGTATACTATTTTTCCTTTACTAGATTTTATTCCACTTAATTTTTTTAGTAAGGTTTTAATGAGACACATTATCTATCAATTAGACATTCAAAGGGGAGTGTTATGAATGTATTTACATTATAGTGAATGTCCATCAAGAATATAGATAAGATCTATCAAGATCTATTTGATATCTATTAGGATATGAAGTATCTATCTTTTAGAGGGAAATTAGGAGTATTTTTTCTATAAATAGAGAGGTTTTGTTTATTGTGTCCTCAATCTTATGATCTCCTATCCATCAAGAAAAATAAAAAAGTTTTCCTCTTCTCTCTCTATTTATTCTCCTTGTTATTGCTTTTATATTTCATAACACATATATAATAATTAAAGACATTTTAGTAAACATACTAGTTATGATACAATACCATATCGTCAAACCAAATAATAAAAATGGCACTTAAACAACAATGAATGATACAGTCCATCCAACTATTGTATTATACTGTATTGTATAATATCATACTATACAGTACCGTACATTCTGAAATCATGACAAATCACCATCCAAACAAGCACTAAGGTGCTGTTAAATGGGTTCATTATTCATTAATGTTCATAAATGACAAATCATAGACCAGACCACGAAAATGGAAAAAATTAGTGCTATTATGAAATGATGTATTGGTTAAGTTCATGAGTTGGAAACTAGTGGACTCTAGCCAACCCGGAGTTTTGAGGTTCAATCAGATAGTATTTAGCCTTGTCTGTACTGTTCTATGTTTATATTTCACATTTATATTTTCTATAAGTGGAAAAGATATGCTTCGAAAATGATTTCCATTAGATGTCATCCTTGATACCATTGTATTATTGACACTTGGAGAGACTGTCATCTATAAAATACATGGTTAAATCTCTTTTTACGAAATTAGGCTTTCTGGAAAACATATCTTACTCAAATTATACATCTCTTGCTTCATATTTTTCATTTAAAATCATTACATCACAGTTAGCATAATCCCCCCTCCCCCCCAAAAAAAATTGAGTAAAATATTGCAAACTGAAACAAAACGAAAAAATAAAGAAAATTCGGTTAGATCCACCCAGGTGGTTATCCTTAATAGAATGCGTCTAAATATAGACACAAGTAAAGCCCGAAAGGTGTTCCAATTCTTGTCGGGGAATATGCCAACCGTCTATCCTTTCTATTAACACAAGTACCAATAAGTTATGCATTCTATATAAATTCATAGGAATTTCAGCAAATGGGCGATGTGGGATAGTTGGCAAAGACTGCCGACCACTTTCTCATATCACTTATCAATGTTTTCACATCCTCTTAAGCTAAAAAGAATCACAAATCATAGGGTTATCAAGATTGGAAACAAGTTATGGTTGGTTTGGTTTCTGGTTAAAAGTTAATGCAGGTATTAATAATATATATGTATGAATTAATTATTTTATATTTTACGCATAAAATAATAATTAGATTCTCTCATAATTTATATATGTATTAGTTACAGGGGAAAGTAAGTTGATAACTATTAGAATAATCTCCTGTGTTTGTTTGAGAGATTTTTAGATATCAATATCTGAATATCTATTGAGGAAGAAGAAAAGAATTTTTGTTTTGTAAAAAAGTTGTCATTAGAGAAATCAACGTAAACTTTCTTATGTTAATTTTTTACTATAGCCATAGTTTTATTGAAAGTTATATAATTTATGTAGCAATTCTGACGTTTATCTTCTCTAATAGGGTTGGTTCAGACCACATGAGTAATTCACGATTTAATTATATTTAATATTTCTCACTTCGTATATGGAGGATTATGAAAGCAGTAAGAGAGAGGTGAATTACTCTTTTCGACCACATAATCGACTTTCAACAACAGACAGTCGACTGATGAATGCAGTAATAAGAACTTTAGAATTTAAACTGTTGAAAGTAATTAACACCAGATATTTTATATTGATTGGGACCTCTAATAGTTCTTACTTCAGCCCCCTTATGTTGCAAGAGATTCTACTAGTTCTTTTGCAAATAATATCAAAGTACAGGATTGAGTCAAACTTTTTGGCTTGGACTCACACTCTATTCTTCTCTTTCATACTTTTATACAATGTTTCACCAGTTATGCATTTTTCTCTTCTTTTTTTAATGACAAAATAAACTTCAAAGAGAATACAATGCTTGTATAAAGTACTACAAAGAACTAGAGAAGGTTGAGACAAGTGTTTGTCTCTTCCTTTGATCTTTCAATGCTTATATAGTAGTGGTTGGGACTACTACCAACCATTGGAAGGAAACCACACAAGGCGACCAAAAAGATTTTTCTTCTTAGAAAAAAGAATAATGAATATTCAATTTTCAAGAAGAATTAAAATCTACAAGGAAAAGATCTATCTAAATATGACTAAAAGGATGTGAAAATTCCATGAATTATGCGCCACAATTAATGCAATGATCTTCCAATAATCTTCTTTTCCATTCCATTCCTTTTGTAGATATTGAGAGATGTTTTTTCCTTTTTGATCAAAGCTTCTTCCTTTTAAGTGCTTAAAAAAAGATTTCCTACAATCAAGCTCATAATCATTCATCAAAAACTAGCATTATCAATCTCCTCCTTTTTGATGAATAACAAAAAGATTAGATTACTTAGATTACATCCCTATTAGGTATACCTGAGTCGCGACAGTGAATGAACTCCCCTTGAATGAGTGAACTCCCCTGAGTGGGTAGTTTCTTGCATGGTTAGATCAGATACCAAAATACACAACCAATTGGTGATTCATTACATGGTTAGAGCAGATATCAAAATATACAACCAATCTCCTTCTCTGACATCAATCAAAAAGAAAGAAGGGTGACCTAAAGAAAACATAAAGACAGTCATGAAGAATAAAGCATAATTAGAGAGAGCGCACATAATCAGTTAAAAAAATATCAATATTTTCAAAAGGGTTTAGCAATAATGCCAAGGAATTTTCTAAGAGAACCAAATCTTTCTTCATGCTGAGGTTTGGTAAAAATATCAGCTAATTAAAAATTAGTGCTGACAAAAAATAACTCAATGCCTCATTTTGAAACATGATCTCTAATGAAATGATGCTTAACATCAATGTGTTTTGCTCTAGAATGATGCACAGAATTCTTAGACAAGCAAATAACACTAGAGTTATCACAAAATATCTTGATAGGTTTAAAACATAGATCATAATCACTGAGTTGATGGGACATCTAAAGAATCTGATCACAACATAATCCAATAGCTATATATTTATATTTTGTGGTGGATAGAGACACAATTTTGCTTCTAGATATTCCATGACACAAGGGATTGTCCTATGAACTGACAAGTGCCACTGGTGCTTTTTCTATTAGTTTTATCACCTGCAAAATCTACATCTAAAAAACCTTTTAAAATAATGTTAGCAGACTTAGGGTACCATAGACCATAGGAGCTTGTACCAAAAAGGTATCTGATAATACATTTCACAGCAGTCAGATGAGCCTCTTTGGGAGCTGACTGAAACCTTGTACATTTGCAAATACTGAAAAGAATGTCAGGTCGACTGACTGTAAGATATAAGAGTGGACCAATGATGCCACGATAGTAGGTTTCATTAACATTTTTTCCATCTTTACATAATTCCAGAACACAGGTAGAGCTCATAGGAGTATTGGAAGGTTTGACATTTTTTATTCCAAATCTTTGAATGAAATATTTGGTGTACTCATTTTGGGAGATGAATGTTCTCTCAGTAGACTGGTGGATTTGTAATTTCACAAAGAATGTTAATTCTCCCATCACGCTCATTTCAAATTCACTTTCCATTAATTTAGATAATTCCTTGCATAAAACAACATTAGTACTTTCAAAGATAATATCATCCACATAAATTTGAATAATCAAGTTTCTAGAGGGGATACGTTTGATAAACAGAGTAGTATTAATTTTTATTCTTGAGAAATCATGGTCAATTAAAAAGTTACTCAGTCTATCATACCAAGCTCTAGGAGTTTATTTTAGATCATAGAGAGATTTAGAGAGTTTGAAGACATGATAGGGAAAGTTTGGATTTTCAAAACCTGGGAGTTAATTCACGAAGACTTGATTATCGATAAAACCGTTTTAAAAAGCACTTTTCATATCCAATTGAAATAATTTGAACCCTTTATCAGAAGCGTAAGTAATTAAAAGTCTAATGGATTCTAACCTTGCTACTGTGTGAAGGTTTCATCATAATCGACTCCTTCTTGTTGTGAATAGCCTTGAGCGACTAGACGAGCTTTGTTTCGCACAACTTTACCTGATTCATCTATTTTGATTCCGAATATCCATTTGGTTCCAATAATGAGGATATTTTCTGATTTTGGAATGAGAGTCCACACATTATTTCTGTCAAGCTGCTCAAGCTCTTCTTTCCTTATTTTTACCCAACTGTCATCTTTTAAGGCTTCATTTACTTTCTTTGATTCAAGTTGAGATATGAGGGCTATGTTCATATTTTTTCTGCTGGAGGCCCTTATTTGCATTCCTTTCTTTGGGTCCTTAGTGATGAATTTCTTAGGATCGTCAGACTCGCTTCTCCATTCATTTAGAATTGCTTTTTGTTTGATTTGATCATTTGGAGCAGTGTCAGTTTCACTAGGGGGTTCGAAAAGGAGATATCCATGGTGGGCAGAGCTTTTTTTAAATTGTACCTATCCAATCTCATTATCTACAAAGCTAGCATTCTTAACACAATGATTAATATCATAAAAAACAACATGGACAGATTCCTCAACACAAAGAGTGTGTTTATTGAAAATTCTATATGATCTACTAGAGTTAGAGTAACCCATGAAAATACCTTCGTCGCTTCTTTAATCGAACTTACCAATATTGTCCTTGCCATTGTTATGAACAAAACATTTAGACCTAAAAGCATGGAAGTACCCAATATTGGGTCTTTTATTATTCCAAAGCTCATATGGATTTTTCTTCAGAATAGGTCTAATGTCACGATCCAAACCAGGCCTGGCCATGATGGGTATCTCAAGTCCACCATAGATCAGAGATCACCCCATTAACCTAGCCTCAAGAGCAAAATAATAGCAAAAATAACAATCGAAAGCCAATTAAACAGTGATAAAAAATAAATAGTTAACTCTATGAAATTAAGATTCAATCAATAACCAACCAACCCACATCTGTCTACAATAGCCTCTAAAACTAGAATAATATCTAAGTCGGGACGTGCCCCCGACTATGACAAAAAAGAATCTACAAGTACTGAACCAATAATTAAAGATAAAATGATAAAGCCTTCCGAAGGATGGAAGCTCACCACTTCACAACGACTCAATGAACAGGATCAACCACCTAACACTGCACAAGAGCAATAGAAGTGTCTTCGAACCCTACATCATAAAATGATATAGCATCCTAGGATGGTCAGTGGGATAAGCACTGGCATGTAACTCAGGGAAAAAGCTAAAATAATACCATATCTAAAATTAGTTAAAACCACGTGCACACATTCATATATACATATATATAGGATGACGACATAGGGTATGGTTCATGAACATGAGAGTTTTAAAATCGTTAACCTGGACTGTGTAGCTCGATCCATCCTAAAGGCATCCATGGGCTATATGGGTTTAGATCCCCCTGCTGAAAGGGACCTAGTAAGTGTTAGCTACATGAACTGAGAAAAATTTGAGGAAAAACCAAAGCCACCATAGGAAATAGTCATCCCCAATATATATATATATCAAGTGTGTATCTAACACACAGTCATATAGACCTCTACCGCTGGCAAACATGGTTTCCAGTGTTCGTCCTCCCAGGACTTACGTCTTCAAGGTGAGCTACGCAATCCCCTTTATGTCTATATTAAAATAAATTTACACATAATTCTAACCATTAACCTGAGATTCATTCATTAAAACGTTTAACACTTGGTATAGTCATATTAATACGCTTGTAAGCTAAAATAAATAGGCCAAACCAATTCACACAACAAAATTGGACACCCAAGTTCCATTTTTATATTTAATTATCCATTAATCCAATGCATTGGGTTCAAAAGCAAGTTAAACCATGCAGTTTTTCATAATAAAAATAAAATTTACAATGTGGGTTGAGGTTCATGCAATTCCAAATCAAAATTCATCCAATTTGGGAAAACCCATGTCTCCCATTCCAACCATTTAACTAATATACCAATTCAGTTCTAAAAAATTAGTTTAAAACATGAATAATCAATTCTAAACATGGAACAAGTGATTCAAACAGTAACCACCAAAACTCCTCAACCCAATTTCAAAACCCACAACTTAAATCACATGAAAATCCATTTAAATCAATGCCACAATGCAAAATTAAAGTTTAGGGAAGAGAAACATGTCTAAAACACACAATACTTCAAAGTCAATTTGAAGTTTGGAGCCCGAATGATGAATGCACAGTGAAACCCTCAAGCTTTCTTGGTTTAAATGTTAGAAAAGAGATTGAGAGTGTTTGATCTTTTTAAATAAAGGATAAAAGGTTAATTTTATGTTTATAAGTCGTGGAAAGGGTGAAAAGACCCCAAAGTCCCTCACCTTAAGTGGAACAAAACAAAACTAGATAAAATTTGCACCTTGACGTGGCATGCCACTATCGCAGAGTTTATCCTATATGTCACACCGATATCGCAGATGGTAACATATGTGACAGGGCGATATCGCAGACCCTCACTTCCTCGGGGTCCCAAAATGACCTCGAACCTCTTTCAAAAATTTCAAAACTTTTTCAAATTATCCTTTTATCATCTCTAAACACAATTCAAGTCAAAAATTGATATTACGCATGCAGACAGGTTAAAAAATAAAATGATCAAAATTTTAAGGGTCTTACATTATTTCTCCCTAGGATCATTCATCCCTAATGATAAGTTAGGACATTTTTAGCATAATAATAGCAAGAATACACCCGAATCAAATGACAACTCGAAATGTAAAAAGAGGAAAACAAAATTCATACCTTAGGCACTTTCATCCAACCCTAGGAACAAGAATGGATAATTGGCCTTCATATCTTCCTCAGCTTCCCATGTAACCTCTTCTACCTTTTGGTTTCTCCATAGGACCTTCACGAAAGCTATATCTTTCGTCCTCAATCTACGTACTTGCCTATCCAATATCTCAATCGGGACTTTCTCGAAAGATAAAGAATTTGTAACACTAGCATCACCAACGGGCATATCAAGGAAGGATCACCCATACACTTTTTCAGCATAGACACATGAAACATAGGATGAGTAGAAGCTAACTTGCAGGCAAGTCTAACTCATATGCTACATTCCCAATTCTCCACACAATTTGATAGGGACCAACATAATGGGGACTGAGCTTCCCCTTATTCCTAACCTCATGACTCCTTTAATCAGAGACACTTTCAATAATACCTAATCACTGACCTTAAATTCCAATTCTCTTCATCTCACATCTACATAAGACATTTGGTGAATCTGAGCAGTCTTAAGTCTTTCTCTAATCACCTTCGTCTTCTTCATGGCTTAGTGAACAAAGTTGGGACCAAACAACCTACTCTCACCAACCTCAAACTATCCAATAGGAGACCTACACCTCCTAGCATAAAGAGCCTCAAAAGGAGCCATTTGAATGCTCGAATGAAAAATTTTATTGTACGCAAACTCGATAAGAGGCAAATGGTACACCCAATTACCCTTAAAATCAATCACACATGCCCTTAGTATATCCTCAAAGGTATGAATAGTACGCTCTGCTTGTCCATCCATTTGAGGGTGGAAAGCAGTGTTGAGGTTCACCTAAGTACCCAAACCTTTCTAAAACAAATGCCAAAAGAGAGAAAAGAACTGCGTACCTCTGTCTAAAATAATGGACATTGCCGCACCATGCAACTTGATAATCTCCTGAATGAACAACTTTGCATAATCCTCTCCTGAATAGTTAGTCCTCATAGGCAAGAAGTGAGCAGACTTAGTTATCCTATCCATAATGACCCAAATTGAATCATACTAATTGCGAAACCGCAAAAAACCTATAATGAAATCTATATTAATCATCTCCCACTTCCATATGGGTAACTCTATCTCTTGGGATATGCCACCAGGTCTTAAATGTTCAACCTTGATTTGCTAACAAACCATACACTTTGCAACAAAATTAGCCATATCCTCTTCAGATTATTCCACCAGTAGATTTCCTTCAAGTCATGGTACATCTTAGTTGAACCTGGATGAACTGTATAGATGGACTCATGAGCCTCAGTCAAAATCCTTTCTCACAGCCCATCAATATCAGGAACGCACAACCTACCTTGGTATCTTAGAATACCATCTCCCCCAATCTCGAAAGCCATAACCTTTTGCTGATCCACATCATCCTTAATCTATATAAGTATGGGATTCAAAGCTTGCTTCTCCTTCACCTCAGCACCAAGGGATGATTTAACCACTTCTTAAATAATGACTCCTCCATCTTCAGAGTCTAAAACTCCCAAGTTAGCTAAATTGTAAATGTCCTTCACCCAACCTTTTTTCTCCTCAGCAACATAGGATAGGCTTTCCATAGACAACTTGCTGAGAGCATCAACAACAACATTAGCTTTACGTGGATGGTAGTGAAGACTTATGTTGTAATCTCTAAGAAATTCAAGCCACCACCTCTGTCTGAGATTAAACTCCTTCTGAGTAAACACATACTGCAAGCTCTTATGATCCAAATAGATATTTACATGCAGCTCATACAAATAATGATGCCAAATCTTCGAAGTAAAAGCCAAAGCTACCAACTCCAAATTGTGAGTTGAATGATTCCTCTCATGAACCTTAAGCTGTCTAGAAGCATAGGCCACAATTTTACTATGCTGCATTAAAACACAACCCAGTCCTACAAAGGATGCATCATAGAACACGAAAAAACTATCAATACCCACTAGCAGGGTCAAAACTGGAGTCAAAGTCAACTTATTCTTCAGTTCCTGAAAAATGACCTCACAAGCATCAGACCACAAAAACTTAAACTTCTTTCGAGTTAAATTAGTCAATGAAGAAGCAATAGAAGAGAAACTCTCCACAAACCTTTTATAATATCCAACCAAGCCCAAGAAGCTTCTAATGTTGGTTGGAGTTATGGGTCTAGGCCATTTATTAACTGTCTCAACCTTCTGCGGGTCCATCTTGATCCCCTCACTAGAAATAATATATCTAAGAAAGGTCACAACACTTAGCCAAAATTCACACTTAGAAAATTTTGCATACAACCCCTAATCCTTAAGAGTCTACATTACAATTCGTAGGTGATTGGCATGATCCTCCTCACTCTTGGAGTACACCAGAATGTCATCAATAATGACTATAACAAACAAGTCCAAAATTTGCTTGAAAACCCAATTCATAAGATCCATAAAAGCAGCAGGAGCATTAGTCAACCCAAATGACATAACCAAGAACTCATAATGGCCATACCAGGTTCTAAAAACAGTCTTGGGAATATCAACCTCCCTAAATTTCAACTGGTGATAGCCCGAGCGAAGATCAATCATAAGAATTACCTAGCACCTTGAAGCTGATCGAAATGGTCATTAATTCTAGAAAAAAGGCTACTTATTTTTCACTGTAACCTTATTCAACTGACGATAATCTATACACATCCAAAAAAACCCATCTTTCTTTCGCATAAAAAGTACAGGATCAACCTATAGAGAAACACTAGGACGAATGAAACCCTTATCAAGAAGATATTTCAACTGGTCCTTTAGCTCTTTTAATTCAGCTGGAGCCATTCTATAAGGAGGAATAGAAATAGGATGAGTATCCGGTAGAAGATCAATTCCAAATACTATTTCCCTATCAGGAGGAATTCCAGGAAGATCATCGAGATGAACTTCAGGAAATTTACTAACCACAGGGATGGTTTGCAAAGAAGGACTTTCAGAGTTAGAATCCTTAACCCAAACTAGATGATATAGACACCCTTTTGAAATTATTTTCTAAGCTCTAAGATGAGGTACTAAAGAACCCCCCACCTCTAAAAAAAAATATCAACTCACTAGGAAAGTGAAAACTGACTTTTTGAATCCTATAATCCAGATAATCATAGCATGAATGAAGCCAATCCATCCCTAAGATAACATTGAAATCCACCATACCCAACTCTATTAAATCCACCAATGTCCCTATGAAATATAGACACCACGCAACCCCTATAGATCCTTTTAGCAACATTAGACTCACCCACTAAAGAAGACACAGAAAAGTGGTCAAAAATATTTTTAGGACCAAAACCAAAATGCACAACCACATAAAGGGTCACATAAGAAAGGGTAGAACCCAAATCAAGCAAACAATCAACATCACGAAAAAAGAGCTGTAATATATCAGTAACAACATCAGGAGATGCCTCATATTCCTGATGGGTTGAGAGAGCATTGAGATAATTACTACCAGTGCTAGTACTAGAAGTAGCGCCCTTCGATCCAGGAGCTTAAGATGTGGCAACCAAATCTTTATTAGCTCCAGTGGCAACCCTGGCCGAAGGATAATCTTGCTACATATGACCAAGTTGACCATAATTATTACATTGATTTCTCCCCCCCATACAATAACCATGGTAAAGCTATCCACAAAAATGGCAAAGAGGATATGGTGGGGCTGATTGAGCTCCACTAGCCTGAGAGTGAGCACCATGTGCCTTAGAACCTCTGCTAGCCTGAAAATGATAATCACCTGAAGGCTTAGGAAAGGGAGCACTGGTAAACAAATAAGAGTAACCCTAGTTCTTCTTCTTGGTCCAATGTCTACCATATCTCCTACTATTCTATTGAACCCTACGCTACTTTGAATACCTAAAATTCTTGTTCTGCCTCTCTTCCATCTCCGTCTACTTCTTCTTTTCATCCTTAACCTGCTGTATATAAACTATAGGCCTGGAGATGTCCATATAATTGTTCAATATTGTAGCCTTACACTTTAATACCAAGTTGCGGGACAACCCAAAAGCAAACTTCCTCATCTTGGATCTGTAGCTAAATACTAACTCTGGAGCATAACGAGATAATTGCTGAAATTTTGAGGCAAACTCTTCACGCTCATCTTACCCTGCTTCAAATTAACAAACTCCCCAGCCTTAGCTTTCCTCAACTTTGGAGGAAAGAAGTGATCAATAAAGGTACCCAAAAACTCATCCCACACTACCTGCTTAATATCATCACCCGCATATCTTCCCATTCCTCATACCATTGATAAGCTTACATCCTTGATTGTAAGCAGCAAATTCCATACCCTCTATTTCAATAACATACATCACCCTAAAAATCTTCTCCATCTTATCTATAATCCTCTGAAAATCCTCCTCCACCTTAGAGCCTGTAATGGTTGGGAGATTCAACCTCATAAACTAGACAATTTGAGTGACCTCAAAAGAAGGAGCAACACAACCAACATGATCTGACTAACGGGATGGAGATGTCACCGACTAACTAGACAGATAAAACTCTGCATTAAAGATGTCTCCTTGAGTGTCATGACCTAAAATCTATAGGTTATGATGACACTTGTCGCGGTGAACCTTGACAAGTAAGCCTATCACCCAAACCGACATAGAAGGAGGAAAATGACAATAATAACCCCAAGGTAAGGCTTCTAGAATGAGCCAAAACAAGTATAATAAATGCAGAAAGAAACATAACAATGTAGCCATAACTTTCAAAACCAGATGTCAATAATATAAGAACAAATCTAGTAAAACTCAAATCCAAATAAAATACATGAGATATCCAAATACAAAGGAAAATCTATCTATAAAATGAAAATAAAGACTTAGTCTATAGAGAAGGTAGTAGAAGACATTCGTATGCTTTAAAAATCATTAGCTATCTTGAAGGCTCTGATAGTCACCCGAGTTATGCAATGTGAGGCGCACCCAAATCTGAATCTGTACCAAAAGGGTGAAGTAGGAGTGAGTACAGTCCACTTGTACTCAATTGATATCATAGGACGACTGAGCAAAGTAGAAAATAAAGTATACAAAATATATACTAAGGGCACACCACCCGCAGTCAGAAAATATCACACAACCGAAGCCCACATTGCTTGCACTAACAGTTCTAATATTTATATATATCACAAATACAATAACAATACAACAAGTATAATACTAGTATACAATATGTCACACACGAGTACAAATAGAGAAGAACATGTATATACAAGGTGGTCAAGTATAAATAGCATGATATAGAGCAAGTAGACATATAACAATTCAACATGGAAATTCAATCACTAAATCAACACAATAAAGCAAGTGCAATGTATAAGATGATGATGCCAATGATGAGGATGATAATGATGATGATGATGATGATAATGATGATGATAATGTTGGCACACAACCTTGAGATTGGCACACAGCCTTAAGATTGACACACAAACTTAAAAATTAGCACACAACATTAAAATTGGCACACAACCTTCTAATGTTTCAGTATTTCTAATATTTTTAGTGTTTCCAAAGTACATAAATAACAGAAGACACACAAATCAAGTACACATACATGACAACAAGTATATATAAAGTAGTAAAACAAACAAGTGAGATGATATATATGATGACATGAGAATGATGATGCATGTTTACAACCATTCAAAATGAGTATTTCCACAACCAATCCACAATGTATTTTTGCAACCAACCACAAGGTTACAATTATACAACCACGAGAGCCAATATTCACTCATTATTTCTACTATTCATGACTTTTTTTCCACATGATTTATATGCCCACAAAGTATGATTATATCATAACATGCCAAAGGTACCACAATAGGCATTTCTATCAATACAATACAATTATTCACACATATTCCAGGATATCAACATCATATAAGACCCCGCACGATCACACATATCATATAATATCGTAGATTTAACAATACATCACATTTAGGCCTCCACACGGGCATAACATATAGATAGTCATATTTCAATATTGGGTCCCACCCTTAACATGTATTTTGATATACAAATTAACTGTCTAACACAGTCTGAAAAGTTAAGCCATAACCTACCTCGAATGTCAAAATCGGTCCGCTACACTATGAATCCGCGACCTTACTTTCCATGAATGATCCTTAACTCTACTAAAACCATCAAATATGAAATCTATGCGTCAAAATAAAACCATTAACACCCATATTGACTACTTTTGGTTCGAGATCAAAACGGACCTCCGGAATGGGTTTACAAAAAAAAGGGCAAAATCATAACTTTACTTCAAAAACACATTCCCCATATTTGTGGAAATCTACTGCTAAAAACCCAAGTCAAATTGAGTAAAAAATAAGGTTTAAATCGAAAAAAAATTATTTTTAAGCTTTACTAGGTAAAATCTTTAAAATTCGGGTTAAAATCAAGAATCAGGGTTGTTTTAAAGGTTAATTGATGAAAAACGATTAATTATAAAATTAAATATTATCAAGTGAAAAGGAGTGAAATTGGGATTTAAAATCAAGCCCTATAATTTTTGAGGTTTTGAGAAATTAATTAAGAAATTACTAAAAAAGTGGGTGATTTCTTACCATAAATTCGTAAGAGAATCAAGAAATAGATGTTAATCTAGCTTTCCAAGCACCCACAAGCTTCACTTTTAAACTCTCGCACTATTTTATGGTTTTATTAACAAGAGGCAAGATGAGAAATGAGCAAAATGGGCCCGAAAAGCTACTTTAATAGTGCAGTTTTTTCTGCACTAGCTATTGAAAAATCTGATTTTTTAAGTCCAATTCGGACTTCGATGGGGTGCTCGGGATTCGTTTGGAGTATAATATACAAAAACGAACTATGTAACCATACTAAATTCGATGTTCCAGACTCAATGACGATATCAATTTTTTTTTAAAAAAATATTATTTTCACAAAGTTGACCCCTAAAATATAAAATTGTAATTTTCTAAATCGAGGGTCGAAGTGAGATTTAAAAGCCATAAAGTCACACCAATCATGTTACCACCCTAAAATCGATGTTCCAGATGCATTGGCAAATTTAGATTTCCCATCTGAGGTCGTTTCGATTAAATGTGGGTCCCACACCCATATTTCTAATTTTTTAACTTTCCGACCAACAGGTCAAAATGAGCTGGGGTGCATCGGGACCCGAACCAAATGTCTACCTAGGCTAAAATCGATATTCCAGAGCTGTTAGCATAGTCCATTCATCCATCCATCACATGGATCGAAAGATATCCACATAATTTCAAAATAAGGCTCTTGAAGCCATAAAAAAATACAATATCGCATAAATGGTACCAAAATGCATTCTGAAACCATGCCAATTACCCCCACACTTCATAAATACCATAATTCAACCACGGGAAGGGGTAAAATAGTCAAATTTCATAAAAATACACATTTCACATATTTCATCAAATTTTCAGGTCGTTAATCATCCACTACTAAAATTCTAGGTCGTCCTCGAACTAAAGCCAAAAGAAATACCTGAATCAATAAAGAGATGGGGATAAGAACTATGCATATTATACTCGACCTCCCAAGTAGCCTCATCTATAGGTCGATGTTTCCATTGAACCTTAACCACAGGGATGACTCTGAATTGCAACTGCTTCACATCCCTAGCCAAAATGGAGACCGACTCCTCAACTAAAGACAACCTCTCATCTAACTGAACTGACTCCCAATTTATAACATGAGACTCAGCCAAAATGTAACGGCAAAGTATAGAAAGATAAAAAATTAGATGAACAACCGCTATATTTGGGGGTAAGGCTAACTCATCGGCCACACCACCAACAGTCTAAAAAATCTCAAATGGACCAATATACCTGGGGCTAAGCTTTCCCATCTTTCCAAACTTCATCACACCTTTCATGGGTGAAACTCGAAGGAAAACACGATCCCTAGCACCAAATCTCAACGCACGAAGTCTACGATCAGCATAACACTTCTTCCCACTCTAGGTCGTTTCAAGTTTGTACCTCGAGGTCTAACCTCAGAAACATCAAACCAACAAACTGAAGAGAGCTAACTCCTATCATACAATGCCTCAAAAGGAGCCACGTTGATGCTAGAATGGTAGCTATTATTATGCAAACACTGCTAAAGCCAAATGCTGCTTCCAATGGTCACCAAAATCCATCATGCAAGCACGAAGCATATCTTTTAAAACCTGAATAGTACACTTTGATTGACCGTCAATGCAGGGATGAAATGCCATGCTAAGATCAACCCGAGTACCCAACTCATCCTGAAAAGTCTTTCAAAAGTGAGATGTAAACATAGAACCTCAATCTGAAATAATGGACATTGGCACACCATGCAGACACACAATCTCATGAATAAAGATATGGGCCAACCTCTCGGCCTTCAACTGCTGACAACAAAGGCAACGAGCCATAAAATCTGCTACATCTCGCCTTATACTACCCTACTAATAGTGCTGTCTCAAATTATGATACATCTTAGTCACACCTGGATGGATGGAATATCTAGAAAAATGGACCTCCTCCAAGATCAACGTAATCTAGTCACCCACTCTTGGCACACAAACTCAGTCTCCAATTTGCAAAACTCCATCTGAATCAAGTGAGGCTTCCTTAGTCTCTCCATTCAACACCTTATCTCAAATCAACCTTAATCTGGCATTATCAAATTGATGAGCTCAAATTTACTTGAATCTGGTAAAGCCCACGCCCTCCTTAGGCAAAGCCAATAAAGGAGCTAAAGTCAACAAATCCTTGAGCTTTTAAAATCTCACTTCACAAGCATCGGACCACTGAAAGAAAGTCTTCTTCTGAGTCAACTTAGTCAAAGGAGCTGCAATACAAGAAAAACCCTTGACAAAATACTGATAATAACTGTCCAATAAAACTTTGAATCTCGATGGGCAAAGTAGGTCTAGCTTAATCACGAACCACTGTAACCTTGGTTGGATAAACCATAATACCTTCCTTAGTCACCACATGACCCAAGAAAGAAACATGCCCTAACCAAAACTCACACTTAGAGAACTTTGTTTACAACTTTTCATCCCCCAATATTTGAAGCACAATCTGTAAATGCTCCTTATGCTCAACCTCACTCTTTAAATAAACCATGATATCATCTATAAATACAATAACAATGTTGTCAAGATACGATCAAAATACCCGATTCATCAACTCCATGAACGTGGTATGTGCATTGGTCAACTGAAAGGACATGACCAAGAACTCGTAATGGCCATATCAAGTCCAAAAAGCTATATTTGGAATATTTGAAGCTCTAATCCTCAACTGGTGATAATCAAACCTTAAATCAATCTTTGAAAACACCACAACACCCTCAAGCTAATCAAATAAATCATCAATGTGAGAAAGAGGATACTTATTCTAAACCATCACCTTGTTTAATTATTGATAATCAATACACATATGCATATCCATTAATTTTCTTCACAAACAAGATAGGCACACCCCAAGGCGATATACTAGGTCGGATAAATCCCTTATCTAATAACTCCTACAACTGATCCTTTAATTTCTTCAACTCGACTAGAGCCATCCTATAAGGAGGAATAAAGATGGGCTTGGTGCCTTACTCAAATTCAATAGCAAAGTCAATATCACGATCCAGAGGCATACCAAGCAAATTCATAGGAAACACATCCATAAACTCATGAACAATATGGATAGAATCTAAGAAAGGAGGCAAAACAACACTGGTGTTATGAATATAAGCCAAGTAAGATAAATATCCCCTCTCAATCAATTTATGAGCTTGAACATAAGATATAATCCTCTTAGACCAGAATGAAGTGAACCCTTCTAACCTATCCTTGGTACACCCGGCGAGGCTAAAAATCAGCAACTACAAGAAGAGTAGATGAGGAAGAGAACACATGGATTCAACAAGAAACAAAAGAAAAGTGCATAAATACAAAGGATAGATAGTGAGACATACACCTACACCAATGAATAGCACCAAGGTGTGTATCAAACACTTAGACACATAACACCAATGGAGGATAACACCGCACTCTTAGGTGGACACAAAGGGATCAACTCCTCAAGCACCCAACCTTTCTTGCCAAAATTTCAACAAGAGTGATTCCACACTCAAAGATGACCTAGTTTCAATATCTTTTCCAAGACCTACACTGAGATGGCTTTTCCAAGCCCTACACTAAGGAAAGAAAATAAAATTTGAGTTTCACTCAATCAATTCTTCAAAACTAATGAAAAGAGAAGCTAGTTTGTCTATTTATACTATTACGTAGTAAATCTCAAAAGTACCCTTAATGAATAAGGGAATTGGGGTGCCTCTTGAGTGTGACTTTAATGTGTAAAATTTCTTATATACCTTTCGCTTGAGGTTCCTCTTGAGTGTAAAGGTTCTCCTCCTAGCTTCTCTTGAACAAGGTTTCAAAAATACCCCAAAAGGCCTTCAATCACTTGTTGATTCTGAAGCTCGAACCTTTGATAATGCCTTGTACTCATTTGTGCTCTTTAGGATTGTATCATCCTCTCCATCTTGAAAGGAATTTGGCCTCAAATTCAGATCTAAGAGAGAGCAAAAAAAGCACACAATCCTCTTGGTAGGAGGGTTAGTATTAGTACCACACTTATCTCATCAATCCATGGTTGTTCACACTTAACATACACCCACATATCCTTGGTATTCAATGTGAGAAGCTTAGCATAAAGGATACCAAAGAAGTGAATAGCATCAATATTAAAAGATAATAAGCATGAACTGAAACTACACCTCCCACACCCCACAAGTACACCGAGATCAAATAGAAATAGTAGACTAGGGTCTAAACGAGAGGAGCCATTACTTTCACTAGTCTATCAAGCTAAGGGGGTATATATTTGAAATAAAACCAATAGTACTTTGTTATGATCATGAAATACTTACTACGAGCATGACAAAGGACATGGTTAAGAGAGACATCAAGGAAAAAACAATGCAATCAAAACACAACCTTCCCCACCCCAATAATATACCAGGATCAAATGGAAGAAATAGACAAGGATCTAAGCCAAGGTTACCCATTTCTTTTACTAGAGAATCAATCCCACAATCACCCAAGGAATTTCTCACAACTTTGACATACACATGGTCACTATGAAAAAGACTAATATCATGACTTTCATCACATAAGTTCAAAGGACCATACTCATTATCTACATCAACATTATAAGCATCAACATCTACTTGAGAGATTTCAAGCATATCATTCACATGTTTAAGTAGTGAGTTATTCTTAGGAGCACATTGCTCATTATACATAACAAGAGCACTACCAAGAAAATAAGCACATACTTGTAAACTCACGTACTTTTACACTATGTAAACCCAAATTCACATCCCCTTGGCTACTAATAGACACATCAGAATATTTTAAACTTAAGGGAGTGTAGAGTGTACCAATTTTACCTTGATTTATACTAGAGAAGCCCACATGTTTTTCACAATGGCCAACTATTGTGTGAATACTCTTGTCACTTGGTAAGGGAACCTTATTCAAGTTATAAGTGCTAGAACTAGGTGGACACAAATCATTTTTACAAAAAGAATTGATTTTATCATCTAAAGGATCAACTAGTGCTTGCGTACTCATAACAAGAGCTTGGTCCTTATGCAACGTAGTATCACAAAACAAAGATTCATACACTTCTTCACTAAGAAAATCCAAAACTACACCACTTTGGCCACTGTTAGCCACATGTAATAATTCAAGTTTCTAGAAGTGTAGAAGATAGGTTTGTTACCTTGTAGATCATGGGAAGTGTGTTCTTCACTTGTGTTTGCATTGTGGCAGCCTTTATGCTCCACATTACAAGGGAATATGTCAAGGTTTTCCTTTGGGCTCATTTCTTCATCACTTATCCCAAAATCTGGACTTTCGGCCAAGGGCTTAAAGGGAAATTCCTTGGGATTCTCCTTGGGGCTTCTAAGGTCTTGAACCTGCATATGAGAAGATAAATACTAGGGAAAATGCTAGTATTTTGGTTAGTGAGTAATAAGGATTCTTTGTGGACAAGACCCACAATCAATTGTGACTTTTCCCTTCCAACTTCATCTATTCTAGCCTCGGGTTCCCCTTTTCTTTTCCTCTTTTCTTCACATTCTTCTTGTATCCCAACACTAAGTTTCTCTCCATCTTGAGGTTTGACCTCATTCTCCTTGGATTCTAACTTATAGAGAGGAGTCATTGGATTTGGTTGTTGATGGGTTTGGATTTGTGTCATGGGGTTTGTGGAGTGTAAGGTCTTTGGTCAAGTGGATTTGGGACTTGGTGGTTTGAATTTTGTGGAGGTTTTGGTGGACATAGTCTATCAACCCCCGCGTTAATTCTAATCATGTCACCCCTTATGGATATTACGTCACCCTTCATGGATCTCAAATCTCCTTTTATAATGTCAAAATCACCCTTAAGTCTCGGGAAAGGGCATCAATCTGAGCTAACAAGACTCCCAAAACATCATTCCCAAGTGAGGGAGCACTTGAACTCTCTGATCCCATGCTCCTTGAACCTAACAAAAAATCAAAAACATCAAAGGAAACACCTACAAAATGAACACACAAGTTAGTTCAAAAGCCTCACCACACTCACACTCGGATCTCACCTCACACTTGGTCTCACAAGTGATGAAAACTTAGCAATGCTTGGAAAGTGAATTGAGTAGTGAATATGCCTTGGTCTGGAATCGATTTTTGTTTGATAAGACTCAAATAAAATAATGCACAGACTTGAGCCAACAAACTACTATGAATTAAAAATAAGAAAAGGCATACAAAAAATTGAAGACACGAACAAACGGACTCAAAACTAATTATCAATCTAGTAGGTACTTACTATCTTGCTAATTAGTGATAGATTTTAAGACACAAGAAACTAGAATAAAAATTAGAAACTAAGAAATCTAATTTTAGGACTCAATTTGGTTGTTCATAAAGTGATAATGTGGCAGCTTGTGGTTGGACGTCACTTTTCAAAATTTTCAATTCCAAATCTCTTGTTTCGCACTCCTTTAGGGAAGAAGAATTTCGGTTTTAGGGGGAAAAAAATGAAGGTTTGAATCCTTTTTGGAGCTTCAAATGAATTCAAAATAGATTGGTCCCCTCAAGTGTACTTTCAATTGTACTTGCTTGTCCCCTTGTCCCTTCTTCCTTTTTGGAAGACTTAGAATATGCTAGGGAATATTCTTGTATAAACACTTAGTACACTCTCTTTCTTCTCCCTTTTTGGATCAAACAAGCTACTTGAATATTCTTCTTCAACAAGATTTGAAGATGGTGGATGAACAAGATGAATATTCAAGAGTTGACCAAGGTTTGACCACTAGGCAAATAAACTCTAACTTTAATTTTTCTTTTAGATCTAGGTTCCATTTTCCAAACCAAGCACAACCAACACAAAACCAGCCACAAAAAGTTGATCAAAAATGATATCCCTCCTCAAAAGCTTTAAACAAGCCACAACAATGGTGGATCTAGCTCAAAAATAACCAAATCTTGTTCTACACTTAGGTCTAGACCCTTTAAGTGCTAGAGAACAAGAATCTAACACTAGAAACTATCAAAACAAGCTAAAAATTAGTAGATCTAACTTGTAACACATGGATCCACAACAAACACTACAAGATCTATCTTTTTTGTGATTTTTCTATGGATTTGACTCTTTTTTTGTGAGATTTTCTTAGATCCAAGGCTTAGAGTTATGGGAACAACTCTAAAACATGGATCTTGATACTAAATGATACAAAAATAAACTACTAAACATGAAATTACTCCCAAGGGATCAAACATTAGCAACTACAAGAAGAGTAGATGAAGAAGAGAACCCACGGATTCAATAAGAAACAAAAGAAAAGTGCATAAATGTAAAGGATAATTAGTGAGACATACACCTACACCAATGAATAGCACCAAGGTGTGTATAAAACACCAAGACACACAAAACCAATGGAGGATAACACCACACTCTTAGGTGGACACAAAGGGATCAACTCCTCAAGCACCCAACCTTTCTTGCCAAAATTTCAACAAGAGTGATTCCACACTCAAAGATGACCTAGTTTCAATGTCTTTTCCAAGACCTACACTGAGATGGCTTTTCCAAGCCCTACACTAAGGAAAGAAAATACAATTTGAGTTTCACTCAATCAATTCTTCAAAACTAATGAAAAGAGAAGCTAATTTGTCTATTTATACTATTACGTAGTAAATCTCAAAAGTACCCTTAATGAATAAGGGAATTGGGGTGCCTCTTGAGTGTGACTTTAATGTGTAAAATTTCTTATATACCTTTTGCTTGAGGTTCCTCTTGAGTGTAAAGGTTCTCCTCCTAGCTTCTCTTGAACAAGGCTTCAAAAATACTCCAAAAGGCCTTTAATCACTTATCAATTCCGAAGCTTGAACCTTTGATAATGCCTTAGACTGTTTTGTGCTCTTTAGGCTTGTATCAGGGAACCATTGGTCCTGAATGGCCACCTTACACTACTGAACCCAAAGATCCACCACCCAAATTTTGTAAGGCCACCTGCACTAGCCTACCCTGATGTCTACGAGAAACCCTAAAATCCCCACCACGAGAAATCTAACCTCTAAACTCACCAAAATAGCACACCTTTTTGGCACCTCCATGCAATACCCTAAGAATAACCTCTGTCATCTTTGTATGATCTATAGTACTCTGAAAACACGCTTTAAATACAACCATCTGAAATGTAGCCAACTAAAAGAGACATCCAAATCCTTCATAAACTTCTAAATCTTGTCTGACTCGATGGAAATATTGGTATAGAAATATATGAACAAGGCATTAAAACATACCTCATACTCTACAATGGTCATGGAACCTTGCTCCAGACAATCAAACTCATCGCACATTCGATCCCTCAAATTGTAAGGTACAAACCTCTCCAGAAAGGTATCGGATACTTGATTCTATGACAACTCAGGAGCATCAACAGGCCTACAACTAACAAATGATCTCTACCAATATCTTATAGTATCTTTCAACTAATATGTAGTATAGGCCACATCATCCATATAGAAAGAGTGAAACACAACTCAGAACACAAAATAAAAAAGAACTTTGTATTATAAAGAATAAAATAAGGAAAGTTTCCTTAAAAAATTATACAGCCTCTCGAAGATAGATACGAACTTCTACGTACCGATCCACTAGAATCTATTAGACATCCCATTCTTACACCATTGAGACCAATGAACCTGGATGCTCTGATACTAATTTTTCATGACCCAAAATCCATAGGTCATAATGACACTTGCCTATCACCCAAACCGATAAACAAGGGGAAAAAGATAGTAATAACCCCAAATACAATAAATGTGAAAAGAAACATAACAATGCTATCATAACTCTCAAAACTAGGTTTCAACAGTATAAAAATGTATCTAGTACACCTCATATCCAATTGAACTACATAAGATATCCAAATACAAGGAAAACTCCGTATTTGTTTTGAGAGTTAAAATCAAGAATTAGAGTTATTTGAAGGTTAAACTGATAAAAAAACTAGTAATTATAAGATTAAAATATTATTTAAATGAAAAGAAGTGAAATTGGGGTTTTGAGAAGTTAATCAAGAAATTACTAGAAAAAAAGGTGATTTCTTATCTTAAATCCGTAAGAGAATCAAGAAATAGATGTTAATCTAGCTTTCCAAGCACCCACAAACTTCACTTTTAAGCCCTCACGCTATTTTAGGGTTTAATTCTCAAGAGGCAAGATGAAAAATGAGCGAAATAGGCCCAAAAAGCTACTTTAATAGAGCAGATTTTTTTGTACTAGCTATTGAAAAAACTGATTCTTTTAAGTCCAATCCGGACTTCGATAGGGCGCTCAAGATTTATTTGGAGTCGGATATACGCAAATGAAATATGTAACCAGACTAAATTTGATGCTCCAGACTCAATGGACATATGAAATTTTCAAAAAAAAAAGGTCCTTTTCACAAAGTGACCTCCAAAGCCTGAAATTATAATTTTTCAAATCGAGAATCGAAATGAGATTTAAAAGTCATAAAATCACACCAAAATGTTACCATCCTAAAATCAATGTTTTGGACATGTTGGCGAGGTGGGATTTTCAATCCGAAGTTATTTTGACTAAATTTGGGTTCCACACCTATATTTCTAATTTTTTAGCTTTTTGACCAACAGGTCGAAATAAGCTTGGGTCTATTGAGACCCAAATCAAAGGTATACCTAGCCTAAATCAATATTCTGGGATACTGGTGTAGTCCGTTCAGTCATCCGTGACACAAATCAAAAGATATCCACATAAGTCCAAAATAAGGCTCTTGAAGCCATAAAAAATTACAATATCGCATAAATGGTACCAAAATGCATTTGAAAACCATGCCAATAACTACCACACCTCATAAATACCATAATGCAACTACGACAAGGGGTAAAATAGTCAAATCACAGAGAAACACATATTTAATATATTTCATCAATCTTTTAGGTCATTACATTGAGGTAGCTGATCATAGGTATCACCAGTCCGGGAAGCAGGAAGACTAGTAGAGACCAGTGGAACTCTACATGGAGCGGCATAATTAGGAGTAGGGACCCTAGACTTGGTCTACATTCCCTAATCAGGGCGAGTCCCTTCCACGTTCTCCTCACGTGGAATAGAGTTTCCAGCAGAGTTTCTATAAATATCAAATCTTCAGGAAGGCATGATTTGAAACATGAGCAAGTCAGGAGTTAGGGAAGTTTGATTACACTAAACTCTACGGCCCGAAATAGAACATAAGAAAGGAAAACATTTCTAAATACCTTGTAGCAACACATGAAAATCTCTCTACTCGACACGGATTTTTGGACACCCAACGACTCTAAACTTGACTCTAATACCAAGCTTGTCATGACCCAAATCAAGGCCTGGCCGTGGTGTGTATCTCCAGTCCACCACAAACCGGAGATCGCCCCCTTAACCTATCCTCAAGAGCACAATAATAACAAAAATAACAATGCAGAAGCCAATTAAACCATGATAAAAGATGAATAGTTAACTTTATGAAACTAAGATTAATCAATAACCAACCAACTCACACCTGTCCATAATAGCCTCTAAAACTAGAATAAAATCTAAGTCAAGACATGCCCCCGATTATGACCAAAATGAATCCAAAAGTACTAAACTAATAATGAAAGAATAATGAAATGATAAGGCCTTCCAAAGGATGGAAGCTCACCACTTCATAATGACTTAACAAATGGGATCAAACACCTAATGTTGCACAAGGAAATGGAAGTGTCTTTGGACCCTATATCCTAAAATAATATAGGTCCTAGGATGGTCAGTGGGATAAACACTGGCATGTAACTCAAAAAAGAGATGCAATAATGCCATGTCCAAAATCAGTTAAAACCATTTGAGCACATTTGTATATACATATATATAGGATGTAGAGACAGGGTATGGGTCATAAACATGAGAGTTTTAAAACCATTAACCTAGACTTTGTAGATCAATCTATCCTAAAGGCACCCATGGGCTATATGGGTTCAGCTCCCCTAGGCTATATAGGTTAGCTCCCCCTGCTGAAAGGGCCTTGGTGCATGTTAGCCTAACGAACCAAGGAAAATCCAAGGGAAAACTAAGCTACCATGGATAATAGTCATCCCGAATATACATATTTCAAATGTGTATCCAGTATATGGTCATATAGATCCCCAACGCTGGCAAACATAGTTTTCGATGTTCGTCCCACTGGGACTTACACCTTCACAGTGAGCCCATATTAAAATCAATTTACCCATAATTCTAACCATTAACCTGGGAGTCATTCATTAAGACATATACCACTTGGTATCGTCATACCAATACGCTTGCAAGCTAAACTAAATAGACCAAATCAATTCACACAACCAAATGGACTCCCAAGTTCTATTTATATCTAATTATCCATCAATGCAATGTATTGGGTCCACAAGCAAGTTAAAACCATGAAATTTTTCATAGTATAAATCAAATTTACAATATAGGTAGAGGTTCATGTAATTCCAAGACAAAATTCATCCAGTTTGAGTAAACCCATGTACCTCATTCCAACCATTTAAATAATATACAAATTTAATCCTAAAAATATTAATTTGAAGTATGAATAATCAATTCAAAATATAAGATAAGTAATTCAAAAAATAACCATCAAAACCCCTCAACCCAATTTCAAAATTCACAACTTAAATCACATAAAAATTTATTTAAATCAATACCATAATGTAAAATTAAATTTTAGGTAAGAGAAAAATGCCTAAACACACAAAATTTAAAATCAATTTGAAATTTGGAGCCTGGATGATGAATGCATAGTGAAATCTTTAAACTTTTTTGGTTTAGGTGTTAGAGAAGATAATGAGAGTGTTTGATTAATACGTCATTCTAGGCTAATTAAGAACTGAATAATTAGTCTACATCATCACAAATTTGGGTAAGAGTTCAAGTTACCTCAAAAGAAAGGTATTAGACATTTTTCGAGGTCCACAAATATGATTTTCGGCCAAATTCATATTTTACGTGGGAATTTCATGTGATAAGTAAAGATCACTTATTTTACTAACTCAATGTTAACTAAGTGATGAATAAACAAGACATGTTATTTAATTATTTTTAATTATTTATTATCTAAGTGATGATAACAACAAGACAAGAAACAATGTAACACAAATAAGTGAGGAAATAGAAATGACACAGTTTATATAGCAAATATGGGTTGCTTATATAATAAACCTAGATACCCTAAACGAATAAATGTACAAAGTAAAGAAAATAGAAAAACATATTCACAAAATTAGACAAAATATTTATTGGTTTTATTTGGATTAGCACCCAGATTATTAACTATTACCCGACCATTAACCAGCAACTAGGTTATTAACGGGTGATAATGTTGTATGCTGCATTGTTGGAATATGCATGGGTTATCATCATCTATAAATGACTAACCACACCCACCTAGTATAGTTATTAAGCCTAAAGGCACTTAAAAAAAGAAAAGATAAAACTAGAGTTCTCTAACATGCCTACCCGTTCCACTTTATTGTCTAAGAGGCATTGAAATTTTCTACTTTGGATTTTGAATCTTGAGAAAGAAACTGGGTTTACTAATTAGACTCAAAGTGCGTCAAACACATTGAACGGAATTTGGCACATAATTGTCTCAAATAATGCCTCTTGATTAGTTAAAAGTTGGTTAAGTGATTAACATTCTTAGAAGACAATTATTACTCATTTTTTAATTAGTTTGCCAATGCATAATTATGCCATTACAATTCCATTAACTTGGGGGAATGCCTCGATTCCCTTGTTCATTAAATCAAAACATAGACAACAAGATCTTCAAAATCCATGCTCATTGTTTAACCATTTAAGCAATGCAATAATATTGGTGAGTAATTCAAACCAAGTGACAATTCCACAATTCAAAGCCATTTACAGAAGTGGGTTGAGGTAACACAATTATTCAAAACCAATTATTTCATGTTTAAAACATCAATTTTGGGGAATAACTCGACCCCCATTCCAATTCTCATACCCATGCACTCCATTAGTTAAAAAATATTCAAATCAAAGTATGAACTATTCATGAAAACAATATAAAAATAATTTGATAATCAACCACTCCTAAACCCTCAACCTATGTAAAAACCCATATTCAAATCCATACAATTAATCCTTTAAAATACATGCTTTTCACAAAATAAGAATTGGGGAAGAGTAACATGTCTAAAAATATCACAACGCTGGAGAGAAATAACCCTTGAGAGCGCTAATTGATCAACTTCTTGGAAACCCTAAGTTCTCTTGACCTTGGATATTTATGAGTGTTTGAGAAGTTATTTTGATTTGTTTTTGAGTGATAATGATACCAAAAGGGGTTTTAAGTCGTGACACACGATTCGGGAAGAGAAAAAATATCCAGAGTGCCCTTAATGAAATACTGAAAAATTATCGCCAGTGACTATGGGTTACTACCCAACTTGTAAGGACTTACTACGACTCATCACCACGAGTCATAGTCTGGACAGTAGTTGATGGGACCCCATGGTAACCCTATGACTCACACCGTATGACTTGTTAAGAGATCCTACGACTCTTAGAGTCCTAGTCATAACCAAAACAGAGACACTTGGGGCAGACACTGGTTTAGCTATGGATACGACTCGTATAGAGTCTTTACGACTCTTTAAGATCCAATCATAATCATAATAAAAATTAATAAAAAATATATTTTGCATTTAACAATTAATGCTGAAAATATTTTAATGTCAAAAAATGATAAAATATATATTCTGCGTTTAACAATTAATGCTGGAAAATACTTTTAATGGCAGAAATTAACAAAACATGTTCTGTAAACTACTTAACCACAGAAAAATGGATTTTTTATTTCTGATAATTTATTTAATATGTCGAAACTGATTTTTGATATTGCTGAAAAATTATTTAAAGGCTGAATTTTTTAGAAACAATTGCTAAACTATCATTTAAGTATTTTGAAAAGTTAAACTACATGATGAAAATATGTCGAAAACTAGCAAATGTGCTATAAGCTAATTTGACCTACTCAGAGTTGATTTTAATTTATAAAGTTAATTATCAATCCTAAAACATGCTTTCTAGGCGATAAGCAAATTAATTAATAAATCCTAAATTATGTTTGACTAAGCGATTTACCTAATCACATAAAGCACATAAATTCTGCCCCACAAGCAGTCCCATAATTTTATTATACATAAGCTTTTATACAATAATATTACAGACTAATATAAGAAAAAAAGAAAACAACTAAACTAGGAAGGAATAATGTAGTCCCTCTCAAACACCGGGGTGACTGTTCAAATTCCAAAACTATCTGTTCATACCTGTTATACACAAAGAAATAGCAAAGCAAACCCAAAAGAGAAAATTACATAACAAAGATATAGCAAACAAAAACACCGGATAGTTCCTATATGCATGTTTTCTAACATCATCACATAGGATACTAAAATTACATCAACAAAAACTTACCGATAAGTTGCAAAGAAAAATAATAAAGAAGACCTTATCAAAGTAGTTGAAATAGTAGGACAGAATCAAACACCTTCTTTAAAATCAAAATGCAAAAAGACCTTAATATAATTATGAACTTTTTTATAGAGAAAGAAGTAACTAGCAGTGAGTCGAATGTCAGATGAAGGGTGACTATTAAAAGAGGAGGAGAGTGTTTATATATTTTAATATTTCAAGCCAGTTGTGTTTGCGTAAGGAAGGAAAATCATTTAAAAAAATCAGATCAATTGTATAAGTTAATCAAATCTCAAGTAAAAAGCTTACCATAAATAGGCAAAGTACCAAAGGGAGCAAAAGATGTGCAAATATCATAGAGATTCTCTTTAAAAGTGGTAAACAAAATCAAACGCAAGCTACCAATATTATGAACACGTAATTAAAGAAATTTTTAAAAACAACTAGGTACATAACAACTCAAAATTTACCAAACTTATCAGTAATTCAAATTTATCTTGATAAAAAAATCATTACCTGGAATGATGTAACTAAAAGTTGTCACATGTTTGAAAATAATTAGGATAAAATTGAATAACAAGCTTCCTTAATTAGCATGTAAATTTGTCATACTTGATTCAAGAGAGGGAGAAGATAAGCTATGTGAAGGAAATTTGAGATTATATACTAAATCAAGAAAATGATAGTATGAGAAAGAGCAAGGATCACATCATTTATCCATAAATAATTGAAAGACAATGTTTTGAATTCACACAAGTCAATCCCTAATTATTGAATTTAGGCTAGCCCCCAATTTGGCAGAAATTAGGGCTTTTAACATATGATAGTATTAGCACATAAACAAACACAAATGACAAAGAATCAGACAAAAAAATTCAATCAAACTTTGTTAATTTCAAATATGAAATCTGTCAAAGAACAGGGAAAAAAGAGGTAGAAGATAGTTGAAATTAAACACAAACATTCAACACTTTTTCAAACCTGTAGATAAGTTCTTGAGAAACCATCTCCTTATGATAAAAATAGGTCAACAACGGTGACTGCAGGCTTCATCGAAAAAGAGGACAAAATGGGCATTGGAGGCGGTGTTGACTGGCTCCGGTGGCTGGGTAGTGACACTAGTTTTGCTGCTTCACTGGTGACAGTGGCTGGAGGGATCACTTGGTTCTCTATTTTTTGCAACTGGAGGTGGTGGGTTTTGGTGAGGTTGGCCTTTTTGAGATGTTTAAACCAGTAGAGGGATTAAGAAAATAGGGAAAAGAGGAAAGGAGTATGGAGGATGACCAATTTTTGTAGGTAGGAATCATCGGCCTAAATTGTGGTGACACCAATAGTGATGTACGGTTGTGGAGGAGTTTAAGAGGGAAATAAAAGAGGAAGTACTGGGCGGCTTCGGTGGCATCTGATTTTTTAGAGAGTGTAGAGAGAGGAAGAAGGTGGTGTAGCTGAATTTGGGTAATAAGAAATTAGGTTTAGATTTTGATTAAAAATTATAAGCATTCCAAAGATGCTTGGAAAGGAAAGTCTTCTTGTTGAGAGGTTCAGGCTCATATTTTTGGCTTTTGAAGTAGGTTATGACTTAACTTTCTTTAGACTGGGCTGGGTAGATAACTATTTATGTAAAGTATGCTCTAGATTGAGGAGTTTATCATTGTTTTTATTTTTTAAAATCATTATTACTATCATGTGGCCTATGCGGGAGTTTATATGATCCTTATTATTGATTTGGGAGATTACTATAATTGAAATACCTACGTGGGGCTGGTGTTGATTTGGTTTGAGTATTAATTGTTATTTATTTTCATTGTGTGCTCGAGTGGGGGCTTATGTTGACTTCGTTGATGTCATATATGGATTCTTCACTATTGTGTAGCCATGAGGGGCTTATATCATGATACATTGAGTTTTGGGTGAATTGAGGTTATTCATACCATTGTTGATCTGATTATTGTATGTTGTTGATTTTGCTATGGTCATGCATACTTATTTACCTCCTATTTTCATGGAGTTGATATAACTATGGAACTTGAACTTCTTTGCAAAATAAAATATATCATTTTATAAAATCTTTTAGATGAGGGAAGTGCCAGCAAGGTTGATGATAAGCTTGTAATTAGTATATGGGTTGATATCCCTCCATGGGTACTTTCCTAGAAGCTTAGGCTCTAAGAGTGTATACAAAAAAAATTGCCTATATACCATATTATTGTGTGGAACTATATGTCATATATAAATGATACTGCATTTTGAAATTCTTTATATATGGTGTGATATCCTTATAATGTTGTTATGGTTGAACTATTATATTATTAGAAGATGTATGGCTCGATCCATTAGGATTTTTCTATTTGCAGAGTGGGTGCGTACTTATATCTTTCTTTAATTTTTTATTTGTCTATTTTGGTTGGTCTACCTATGATGCATACTAAGTATAAATGAACCATACTCTTTCTTTCCTTTTGTACCATTTTATTGCAGATCCTGGTTTGAGTGCTACTCGTAGACGTGATTTCATGCAGCTTTGTGATTTCAAAGTAAGGGTGAGCTCCCTATCCATTGCCTATTCTCAACTTCATGTAGTTCCTTTATGTCCTTACTTTATTTTAGAGACAGATGTTATGTATTCGTACTTTATGTTAGTACTAGAGTTGCTCTTACTCATTACACTAGATCTTTGGGGATATGAGTTTTATTATTCAGATATTTGTCTTGTTATCATATTTACTCGAATTTATTCTAAAGTCTCATATATTGTATTATTCTTTACCTTTTTTTTAATTATTTATTATCTTTTAGAGTTGGGAGTACCTACCAAGATTAGATCAGGGTATGTTCCATAACGACCTCAGATTTTAAGTCGTAACAAATTGATATAGTAGAGAGTGCTATATTTGTGATGAGTTTGAACACCTACCTAGATATTTACCCATGTGAGTGTTAGGTACTTCCTATCAAAGTTAATAACTTCAGCCTTTTCTAGCACCATTACCTCTGGTCAGAGGGTGCACAGAATGGTAAAGGTGGATCATGGGGTACTAGGGGGCGGAGAGCTTACCATAGCGGATGAGGAATTGTTGGAAGAAAACATAGAGGGAATACTATAGTCATAAGGATGGTGAAGTAAATTCATGACAAGGAGGAAAAATGATCAAGATGTTATATCCATGGATAAAAAGTGTGTCATGGACTTGGCAAGAAATAATTGGTAAGCTCAGTATTATAATCCAAAACTACATAATCATAGTGATACTTGAAGGAGGCCTAACATACATAAACTTAAGTGTATCTTAGATGGAGCATGTAGGGGAAATCCATGAATAATCTCATATGGTTTCTGCCTAAGGGATGATAACAGAGATATAGTATATGCCAAAGCAAAATAAATAAGCATTGCCACAAACACAAATGATAAGTTATTAGCTATCTAAGAAGAATTAGGTTGTTGCCAGAAAAAGGAATTAAGGGATGTTATAGACTGATTCAGTCAGCCTCAAAAACATCATTCATAAATAATGGAAGGTGCACTGGGACTGTTGGAGAGGGTAGAAGATATTAGTAGAAGATAACAATAATTCAATTTAAATATTATTCTTACTTTTTTAGGGAGGGGAACAACATCATAATTTTATTAACTAATAAAGAGATGGAATTACAATAAAAAAAGGAGTACCAGAATTTTTAGGAGTTACCATTGAAGATTATGAGAGTTCTTAACATGAATAAGTCATAGATACCTAATCTAAAGGTTAACATGAATAAGTCATATATACCTAATCTAAAGGTAAAAACCCACAAAGTCATTCCATAATGCTAGTAGAATAGATTACCCAAATTAAAAGATTTATGTCATATCGCAAAAATAAACATAGGAGAAGCGTAGATATAGAGCCATCGAAATTCAAAGATAGTAAGTACACAACCATATTATAAACTAAGTTTTCTCCAAAGAAGACATCAAAACTGTGAATAAACTATCTAGGATTACAAGCTATAGCTATTAAAAAGATTCAAAAATAGAGGTAGAGAATGAAAAACATACGAGATTTGATAAGTTCAGGCTTTTTTCTATGGTCCCTTAGGATGAATCCCGACCACCTTTGGAAAAAAGGGACTCTAATTTATAGAGTAGAAAAAGGAAAAAGTAGAAGAGGAAAAAGGTACATCTTGGAATAATAAAGATGATAAAAAGAGATATAACCACACTATTCATGGCTCAATCTTGAAGATGACCAAAAAGAGGAGCCTTAAAAACTAGGAGTTCTACCAACACCACTCCAATAATATTTTCAGATGAAAATGACAAGCTTATAGAAAGAGTATACTAGACTTTTCTCAGATACTCCAACATTTGTATAGATTAGGAAATTATTTCCTAATAGCTTACCTTATTAGATACTTTAATATTCTATCAATCTAAATCATTGTACTTCATCCCATCAGTATATTAAAACTCAGCATGTATGGACTATTCATCCACCTTACAAGCAGTGATCCATAATTGGCGTTATGATATAAATCGATAACATTGCATACATATCTAGTAGTCGACTTAACAAATATTAGTTAAAAGTTCTATGCACATGCCCTCACCACAAAGAAGTTTCATACTCAAAATATTGAGTTAATATGGGACTGAAATTAAATTTCTCACTCTCATAATGAATTTTAAACAATGCACATATGATGCCATATACTTTTGCTTGCTATTTTATATCAGAGGGTGAGAAGGTTGACCAAGATCACTAAAGGGCTTAGCTTGTAATAAAGGCATTGGTGCAAGTAAGATATATTTGGGGGTTAGTGACTCAACCTTCCTTGACATCTATGGACTTTTATTTCATTTTGCACCCAATTATCTCACCCTTATTCTCCCTTTTGTCTCTAGTATTTTTATTCACGAATATGGAAACTCTTTTGATTCAACTTTCTCTTAACTAATCTTATAAAGTTCTACCATGTAAGTAAATATTTTATAGTCAGCAGTTTCTATTATAGTTCTGGCCTTGGTGGAATCCTAAGTAGATTGAGTCATTGTTGAAATAGTATTCAAGGCCTGCTTCCTACTTGGGACAACTCTTGACACTTCTGAAGGTATACCTTCTATGGCTTATCTACTAGACCCAAGGATAAGAGGTGATGGCTTGTGTACTCTTAATTTAAACTTGTGCTCATCTTTGGACTTTTCAATATCATGCTTCTTTGATGTGACAACCTAGTCATCAAATTCCAATCAGCACTGGCATTTGAGCTTGTTTACCCAACCTCCAAATGAGGTAAAGAAATAAAAGAGAAATGGATAATTTTGTTACTCGACCCCTTAATATCATCTACTATGATCATTCTATAATTTATATTGAATCTCAACATATGACAGGCCACCATGATTGCTCTCTTATCTACCAACTGATTAGTTTCTCCCATAGTACTCAACCCATACTGCATTACTACCCACTCAAACTTAGCCATCAAGTTTAGGGTCTCCTTGTTGATTTTCTCCTTTGTGCTAGTTCACCTTCAGCTATTACTTGATCTAAACATAGACGTGATCTTGTACCATATTTTGGGGTCAAAATTTGTAACATTGGTAGGTGGAACATAATTAGGCCCATATAAGAAATGTTTGATTTTTAGATCAGAATATCTACTGAGATTTCGTGAACCAGAACTTTTAGCAAGTGTGGCATCTCTGAAAGCTTTTTCCTCCTTTTGCAATATATCTCCAAGGTGGCAACATAGTTTGCATAGAACTCACGCATCACGGTTGGGTAGTAGTATCTTAGTACTGTGCTAGTCTATCTTAAATTATAATAATTGAACTACTTTTTAATGTCTATTCAGCCAACTCTAATAAGATAGTATGAACCTCCTAAGCAAATGGTCCTTTAATATTTCCTTTTTTGATCATCGTCATGCTATCTTTGAAATACTTATGAGAGCCCTTAACTTTCAAATATATTGCTTCTCAAAAACCCAGAGTTTGTCATTTAATGACCCTATTTTGAAGAGGTTCTTGTTCCTCTTCTAGGCTTTCAGTGGCATCATTAACACCTTTATTATCAATATTTAAACTTGAGGCTTTTGTACTAGACTCATTGTCAGAGGATTCTTCTCCCTCATCAGACTAGGGAGAAAATTCTCCTTGTCTTACTACTTGTCTAATATGGTAGACTTTTACTTCATTAATTTCTCCGACCTTTAGGTCGGGTTCATTCCTAAGATTGGAGATAGTGGTGTCCTTTTTAAACCTCTTTTTGCCCCTTTACATATATGTTAAAACTTAGGAGGCATAATTACCTATAGATAAATGAGTTTAGAAACTAAACAAATGCTGTACAAATAAGAACAAAATGTATGACTTTTAATGGTCCATCACCTTATTGATGCTCCATGGATTGTACCGTTGAGCTTAAATAGTTTTAAAGGTTCAAAATGATGGTGAAGATGATGGTCTATAGACGTGGCTATGGTTTATCAGTTTTACCATCCTTCCTATCCAGAATCAAATCCAAAATTAGGTGCCAGATGACAGTGAAGTCGATGGTCCGTTAGGTCTATCGTCACACCTATACAAAAACAACTTATCGGTTTTTTGATGTGATGATAAAGTGGATGCCATGTTGATCATGTAACGGTTTACTACTATTACCATCACCATAAAACAGTGTCAAAATATATCTTGGAGATGGGATTGCTCTTGAAATTATTAGTATTTCATTTAATAATTAAGATCACCAACCCATATGGGGTGTTGATCTCATTATGTAGTATTTTTTTCAATCACTATAAGTCAGGGTTACTTAGAATACACCCTCCATGTCTCAATTAGATTATTGCCTTCCAACTCAAAATCAAAAATTAAAAAGAAAAATAATAAAAATAAGAAAAATTTACAATAATATTTCGTACCATGAAAGTGTTGTGCAGAAGACACAAGTGTGAATTTGAAGCTTATTCTTTACCCATTTGCAGAAAATAAAAACAATAGCAAATTTTTGGGTTATTATAAATAGTGTCAGTGGGTTTCAGAGTTATAAATGGTGTGTGGTGGGATTTTGAGAGTTTTGGAAGAATAAGAGGTGTTGTGATTGTGGGTGATGTAGTAAAAATGGAAAAAGGAATATTTAAAACATTTCATTCATTTAAAAATTCTATAGTTTAGATCAGGTATGGTATTTGTCGATCGAATCGAGTCTTGATCATTTCAGTCGAGTCAGGATTTCATTTGGTGTATGATTATTTATTGATTTTTAGTTGGGTGATGGTGCGGCCAATTTAATTTTAAAAGTACATAACCTTTCCTGGGATTAACGATTGACGTATAGTCCATTGATGTCTCCATAGGCCTTTTAAGCAACCATCAAACATAATAGAATCAACTACAATTAGGTGCCGACTGACAGTGTAAATGATAGTCTATCGAGTGCTTAACGACCCATAGAGTTAACTATCCTCCTTATCTAGAATCCACCTAATAACATTTCCAACTTGACATTGTACTCGATAATTAATCAACTTGCCACGGCCGTTGGTTGTACCATAACATTAATTTAGTTTCAACAACTTACACCTGCATACTTCAACACAACATTAATGACCAAGAATGGAATCTAGTCTAAAAATATGGTATCATAATGAAATATGGGTTGTCTCCCATTAATTTTGAATATAATGTCGCAGCATGACTTGGGTATTTAAATTACTCAGTCTTCATAAAGATACATCAATGTTAACACCTTTACTCTTTAGGAACTTCTACATACTATTTTACGCATTGGCCGTTCACTTTGAAAAACTTTCCATCTTTGTTTTCCAATTCCACTACTCTGGATGGAAACACTTGAGTGACTTTGAACTGCCCAAACTATTTTGATTTCATTTTGCTCAAAAACAACTTTAGTCTTGAGTTGAACAATAATACCAAGTCTCCGACGTTACATTCTCTCTTATCATTTCTCTTGTCATGGTATAATTTCATCCTCTCCTTATAAAGGACATCCCTATAATAAGCTCATAGCTGGAATTCATCCATCTTATTCAGTTGTCCTATATCAAATCTGCAGCCTCACTCCAACTCAGATTTAGCATTTTGAGTGCCCACAGGGCCTTGTGCTCAAGCTCTACTAGCAAATAACAGGCTTTTCCAAAGACAAGTTGGTAAGGAGACATACCAATTGGCATTTTATAAGCCTATAGTGCATCTTTAAGTTTGCAAGCCGAATCATTCTGGTTGGCTTTTACTAACTTGGCTAGTACTATCTTGATTTCTTGATTTGATACATCCACTTTCCTACTATTTTTAGGTTCTACATAGTAGCCATCTTATGTTGCTACACTCTGCACTCAGCTAAAAGTGTATGGAATATCTTATTGCATAAATTCTACCTCCCATCACTTATAATTATTTGTGAAGTCCCAAACCTTAAGAAAATATTCTTTTTCAAAAACTTAGCAACACTTTTTCCTTTATTTTTTGCCTAAGTCACAGCTTTCACCCATTTTGATACATAATCCAATGCCACCAAGATATACTTTATGGCCATCAGAACTCACAAATAAGCTCATAAAGTTTATGCCCCACATATATTCTACTTACAATATTATGGACAAAGGTAATTTCTATTTTTGGGAGATAAACCCTAGTTGTTGGCACTGATCACATGCCTTGACAACGTCTTGAACATTTGTGGATGGTGGGCTAGAGTAACCATATTTCAATATTTTTGGGGTTGTACGATTACCTACTTGATTTTCCCCTATTGAGGAGAAATAGAAATACTTGATTACCTACTTGATTTCCACCTGAGCTTGGATGTCGTGGCCTATTATTCCTACAGAACAATGCAGTATGAGGACCAGTGTATCACAGGAATCTCTGAAGCATCAAATTCAGGAACATCGTGGCTTAAACCATAATGTGAATCTCTTTGGAGCTGGTTGGATTCGATCATAATGCCTGAAGGTATAAAACCTGAACTCCATGAGAATGTAGTGATGGTAGCAAAAATACCACAACTTCCATAGGATTTCTTACTGGAGGTCATCGGCTAGTGATATGAACACATAACAGAAAAGATATCCTAGTTGTACTTTAAATGGCTTCAGGATGGATTTTCTACACCTTTTGAACACTTGAAGCTCGTACTGGAGGGGTACACCACTTGTACAGCACCCTATTTTTATTACTCTAGAGGAATAATTCATCTCACAGCAGATGCCAGAATACTTTCCACAATAGTAGAGAAGCCTGGGATTTACTCATCTGCATATTAGTGCTATATGAATTGCGTTTACATATCAAGGGAGAAAAGGCTGATTAGTTGCAACACATATTTCTCTTCTTGATGCCAGATTCAATAAGTACCAACATGTGAATATGAGTACATCAGAGATCATCCTGAATTATTGTGCAGTCTTTGTCACCATGTTCCCCAAATTCAACATTCAACTATCTGATCCATATCAAAAGAGGTGTTAAAGATCCAAGTTTTTCTTCTCGGAGCTCCACAGGACAAAGGTGCCATTCAAGCAACTCTCTATTTCTAGATAGCCTGGCAAGTTCAAAACCATAATATGAACCTATCTCCTTCAAGTGTCAAGAACTTTTTGTTCTTGAGCATAAATATAACTGATGAAACCATAAAGTGTAGTAAGATCCTGAGAAACATATTGAGGGATGAACTGGTCAGCATTATCCTAACTTTATAGGTTACCAATATGAGAAGTTGAGAGCCTAACATCAACCTCTCAAGTTTACTAATGATTCTGACCACCTATATTTAAAAAATCCACCCAGAACTACCTTCTACATCCCCATGTACAACCCAAGTGATGATCTTCCGAATGTAAAGAAATCGAGGACCATTCTCAGGTTCCTCGCTGGCTTTATGAAATATCATGATTATATAAAGAACTTAAATCATGAGGATCATAGTCTAATATGGTGTAAATTCCCTTACTCAGGAAATTACCCATAGAGGACTGATTGTGGCTGTAAAAATTATAATAGAAAGGATGAAATAGCTGCTCGATCTAGGGTCAATCCTCAAATGCTCATGAAGTCCCTTTCTAGCTCTAGTTGCATCAATGCTTTCCCAATCAACCACCACTATGAAAAGGATAACATAAGCCAAGCTCCAAAAGTACCACATGTTATCCGCTCAGGAGGTGCTCAAGCATACACTCAGTATGCCATACTTATCAAAGCACTTGAAGATAAGTTGCGAACCATCCAGTTTGAAAAATATCCTTTAGGAAACCCATTCCTATATTTTCTTGACCAACAAAAAAAGGAAATGGCCTCTCTTGACGAACAAATCTAGAATCTGAAATATAATTGCACCATACTACAAAACGCCCAACTATCCACCGTATTTCCACATGAAATCCTTCACAAGGATTAGGATAACCTTTCCCACCTCATTCATCCCTACTATCCACTTCAACTTTAAAAGATAAACAATAATTTGATACTATGTAGGCAAGGAAAAATGCTATGGCACAAAATCGAGTCGAAAAGATAATGAAATTTAAGAGGGGGTGAATTAAAATTTTCTTGTGAGTCGACTACTGAATCCTCACAGCTGAATTTCCTGCAAATCAGAATGCTTCACAAATAGATTAAATTCAGAATAGTTAAGTAAGTAAAAAACAAAATATAAAGTAATAACACAAAGATTTATCCTAGTTCAGAACACTAATGTGGTGACTATGTCAAGTCCCTTTGGGTTTCAAAATTTTCTTAGATCATTGAATGTTCGGCTCGAGTACAATGATAAAAAACAAGTTCTGAAGACTTATTTTGCTCTTCAGATCTTTTGACATAGCTTCGATTGATGTTAAAAAGTTGAATCGATCCTAATCTTTATGTAACAATTGTAAACTAAAGTTACAAAGCCTTGTGAGACGAAGATTTTACTTGAAATTGCATGGGAATTGTCTATCTTCGGTCTTCATCATTTGTAGTCTTTAGCTGCTACTCTTCACAAGGAAATCCAAGAGATTTCTTCTCAATCATGGATTTAAATTGATTCCTTTATTAAGGAATGTAGCCATTTAGTATGTCCGTATACAACTTTGGATCATGTCCATATCAGATATGTCCGTGATCTATATTTCCTTTTAGTCTTGATATCTATGTGACGATTATAGACTTTTTTCTTTTATTTAGATCCTAATTGATTTTCTGATTGATCCAATCTGCCGTGATTCTGGGATAGTGATTCTCCTTTTATTTCTAAGATATTTGATCAATTTACTTGCCATGCTTGTTTGAGTGCCGTGATCTTTTTATGATTGGATGTCCTTCCATTCCAAGAGTCAGCTTTCTTTATTAGTGGTCTTGAATATCCTGCAAGGATTCACTTGTTAGTTTTTTATTATTAAAATATAGACTTTGGAGGCTAACAATATCCCCCATTTTGATAATGATAAACATGAGTAAATATCAATTGACTTCTCTATAAGTCAGCTTGCTCCCATTGACTTGTAAGTATCAGCCTGCCTTTATGCGCTGAAAGTCGACTTTTGTCCCCCAACTTGTGTGAATCTTTGTTGCTCTAAATTTCTGTGATGATCATTCGACCTTTGTGTGTCAACAGTCAACTTATTTCTGTGTCGACATTCAACTTGTTTCTCCTGACTAATAGGTGCTTACCTTCCTGTCTTTCTCCCCCCTTTGGCATAATTAAAAAGAATAACAGCAAGAAAATAGCACATACAAATAGAGCAACACATAATACACATACACAGAGGCAGTAGATAACCATGGATAGTCATAACTAGACATAGTAAAAGAAGTCAAATAGTATGATAAAAATTATCTTACAACCCAAAAACGTAAGGGACATAACCCCCTTCTGAATGAAAAGTTCATAATTCACCGTTTCTAAAATAAGTAGGTGAGAGTGTTATGCATATTTTTATAGAACTTGCCATAGGATTTTTCAACATTCTTGACAAAGGAAGAGTAGGAGTTTTGAACACAAACAACCAGATCATCATTCGAGGAAGAGGCTTGGGATTTCAAAGAGTATGTGAGAGAGCACTCGAGAGAACAACTTGACTCCTTCTTGTTTGAGCCCATCAAGTCTTAGCCAGACCATACTTATGTCGGAGCTCGTACTTTTCACTAGATCCAAGAGCTTGGCAATAAAATCTTGGAGTTGCATTATACCTTCATAGATAGCTTTGAACCACTGCTTAAATTCTTTAAGTTCCTTCATCAAAGAGATAGAGGAGTTAGAGACATATTTACTTACATTTGGAGGCTCAGACTTAGTACTGATAGACTCCTTCCTGCACCATTCATCTTTCACCAGAACATATCCCATACTGTTGAAAGTTCTTGAATCATAAGTTGTAGTAACTTCTATAGGGGGATAACCAGACAGATCAATGGAGTAGAACAAGAGGATCTAGGTGATAAGCAGTCCGTATGGCAAACTGGCAGATAAATTAAATTCCCTTGTGCTATCAAGCATATACTCACATATCCAAGTATCCCAATATATTTTGATCTTTTTAACCAGGCAGTACAACATAAAGACATCATGATAAGTGATGTTGCTTATGGATCCTTTTCGCAGAATCAAAATGGTAGCAACGATATTGGCCATAATACCAAATTTGAAGCATAGCGAGAGAGGACCACAGTTGGTTGATATGGAGTTAGGGTTAGACAAAAATTTCTTGGCTTTCTCAAACCCTACTTCAAAGCCCTCAGGCTAGTTATTGTTCTTAAAAAGGGACCATACCAAAAAATTTAGTATAAAAACATTCTCAAATAGAAAGTTGTTCAAGAAAATTCTTGTGCCTAGTATAAGATTCTTGAATTCACCACTGTCTGGGGAAAGTCTAAGATAGGCGTAAAATATGCGAATAGGGTCTTCATAAACTAGAGTTCCACAGAGGCGAAAAAGCAAGGATAGGTCTTGAAATTTGAAAAAGTGGCTAATATTACAAGAGGCATCTTTAAGTTGGGTAGGATAGATGATATGTCCAGGAATGATTAAGCAATTTTTGAAGGAGAGGAACTTTTCTTTGTGAAGGTTTGTCCAAAATTGGTGTATATTTTTTGGAGGAAGAGAGTTAGAAGGATTTGGATAGGGCTTCTTTGCAGAAGAGACAGGGATGGAAGAGGTCTATTGTCTCTTGAGGAGAATGGATTGAGATGAAATGGATTGAGATGAGGACTCATCAAAGGATTTTGAAAGAGGAATAAGGCCGTCGAAGGAATTCTAGAGACGTTAGCCATGGAATGATTTTTGTCATAAAAAAGAGAGGGTAAGAATTAAAGGAGGAAAGAGAGGGAGAAGGAGATCCGGTTAAGAGAACCTAGAGAAGGCAACTGTTTAGAAAGGAGAGGAATGGAGAAGTGAAGGGGCGTGAAAGGGAACTGATAGAAGTCAAAGAACATTACATAAGGAAGCGAGAGGGGCCACAGTGGTGGCATAGGAAATGATGAAATATTGATGGCAATCTTTTAAAGAAGATTTTTTGGTAAAATAGGTAAAATTGGACAAAAAACTGTTGTGACCAAAAATATGACTCATAAGTCATTAATGCTAAATCTTTTTCAAAATCTTTCTTCCAGTAAAAAATAATATTGGATTAAGTAAAATGATTTGTGTCCAAAAATATGACTCATGAATTACACCAAATCTTTTTGAGAAATCAAGATTTTTTGATAATATACGATTGTCGTCAAGATCATGGATAAAAAATACTTAGATCTAATATACTTTTCCCTAAATACACAGAACATTTAGCACAACATTATCATATATTTTGGGAATAATCTCAAAAGACAGATTAAAATCAGCTAGTTGATGCAAGATTCAGAGAATTTAAGTACAAAAACTTTCAAGAGTTATGTATACTACTACTCTAGTTATCGAGTCAACTAAAGTTTTGTTCCTTGCAGAGTCATGAGTTTGGGGCATCACTCGTGAGATGAAACTTTTATTAAAATAGCAAAATTCTCACAAGAAGATGTTAGAATTACCAGGAGTAATGCTAAAGCTTGAATAGTAAAAAAATAATTAATTTCTAAAGGCTTAAGAAAATGCCCCCCTTTTCAAAAGTTTTGAAAACAAATTTTAAAATTTTGGAGATTGTTTCACGATTTTTTTTATAAAAAATAAAGCTTAAAATATTTGAGGGCATCAACTGATAAAGTCAATTTATATTTGATTCTGACCTTGTCATAGGCATAAAAGATTTTGTTGAGGTCTGTACCCTCCTGGAGGAAATCTATCTTTATTTCTATTTCATTATTTCAGATACAAGAGTCGACTCTGAAGAGGGTATAGCCAACTCTGGTGATATTTCCTTCAATGTTGTCAGTGAATCTGACTATTTTTTATCTACATTCTTTTAAAATAGAAGAGACCCTTTCTTTCCAGCTATAATTCTGAAACATCCACTATCAATCCTTCTTTTTTTTATAGATTTTATGGACATATCCCTGTAAAATAAAAAGATTAATTCCGTTAAGGTACCCGAGTGGTCTTGGGTCCTTGCGGGTTAGATATACTTCCTTTGGGATTCCAAACCCACAAAATTTTAGGCTTATACCTACAATTATAGGATTTGTGCCCTCTATGTCCATAGATAAAACAAATGGGCCCTTGATAGGAGAAAGAGTTCTTAGCTGATTTAAACGACCCTGATAAGGAACTCGAATAGTTTTTGAATGATTTTGATCCTACAAAACTATGGCTTGAGGATACCTTAAAATTGTTTAATTTTATTTTTGCATTATGAAGCTCTTCGTGAAGTAGGTCAATTTCAATTTGACATGCTTCAATTTCTATTTGCCAATTTTGTCGTTCCTCTTTGAGTTTTCATTTAAATCGAGCTTCACAAATTTTCTTCTCTTGAGTGAGTTTGGTATATGTATCTATAAGTTTTTGAATCTCATCAGTAATCATATCTAAGTTAGATTCAAGAGTGTTACAATTATGACAATCGTGTAGTCTTACCTTGCTAGATTCACCTATTGCCAGGAAACACATATTTTTGGCTTCTACTTCTTCTTTGGTTTCATCTTCATCACTCCCAGCTCCAAAATTTTTATTTTTCCTAGATGTTCTTCTTTTTAATTCTGGACAATTCTGTTTGAAGTGGCCAGTCTTTCCACAGTAGTAACAACATTCATCATTTCTAATGAAATTATTATTTTTGCCTCTTTGGGATCTTTGCTATCTCTGTATCATGGTCTACCTTACCTCATGGTGGATGAGGGCTATTACTTCGCTATTAGTGTTATATAGAATGTCCTTCTCTCCAGCTGAAGTAGCGTTGAAGGCTACTAGTTTATTCTTTTTATTCTTGTAAAACCTGTTAATATAACTTTTCTCATATGCGATAAGGTCACCTCGTAGTTCGTCATATGTCATGTTGTGAAGATCTCCGTCTTACAGAATAGCAACTTTGGTTTCCCAAGTCTTTGGGAGACTTTGGACTAGCTTATGTACATGTAGGATATATGGAAAGATCATTCCCAGTGATTTCAATTCACACATAATTTTGCTCAATCTGGCAAACATTGTTTCAATGTCCTCATTTTCATCCATTTTGAATAGCTCGTATTTATTAAACAGGGCAGTAATTTTTGACTTCTTGACTTCGATAGTTCCTTCATAGGTTACCTCCAGTTTGTCCCATAATTCTTTTGCAGTTTCATTCGTTGATATCTTGTCGTATTCTTCTCCACTAACCACACATAAAAGAAAACTTATAGAACATGCGTTAGTTTGAATTACCTCTTTTTGTTTTCTGGTAACCTCAAATCTTTCAAGGTCTTCTATATTAGAATTTCTAGATTCTTTATCTTTTTCCTTTGACTTCTCTTTAAGTCCCAGAATGGGCTTTGAACCCTTCTTGATAACAACCCAGGCTCCGAAGTCATTTGATTGGACAAAAATTCTGAACCTATTTTTCCAGTAAGAGTAATGTTGCCCATTAAAGTATGGTGGTCTTGTGGAGTGGTGACCATCCTAGGGAAGAGCACTAGGAGTTTGATAATTGGCCATCTAATCTTTGCTGACTTGCAGTTAAGTAATGTAGTTGGTGAGACTTGCTTGATACCAATTGAAATTCAAAAGGGGTAGGAGTGGGTGAATCAAAAATTTCTTCTATGAGTCGACTACTGACTCCTCATAGTTGACACTCCTATAGATCAAAACACTTCATAAACAGATTAAATTCAAAAAAATTACTAAGTAAAAAAATAACATGTAAAGCAATAACACAAAGATTTATCTTGGTTTCGAACACCAATGTGGTGCCTACGTCCAGTCCCCTTGGGTTTTAAAATTTCCTTAGATTGTTGAATGTTTGGCTCGAGTACAATGATAGGATATAAGTTCTGAAGACTTATTTTGCTCTTCAGATCTTACGACACAACTTCAGTTGATGTTCTGAAGTTTACTCGATCCTACTCTTTATATAACAATTGTAAACTAAAGTTACAAAGCCTTATGAAACTAAGATTGAGACACTTTGAGTTTTTTGCTTGAAGTTGCATGACAAGTGTATGTCTTTGGTCTTCATCATTTATAGTCATCAGCTGCTACTCTTCATAAGGAAACCCAAGAGTTATCTAAATTAAGGATTTAAATAGATCCCTTGATTGAGGAATGCAACTATTTTTTATGTCCATTTACGGCTTTGGATCACGTCCATATCAGATATGTCCGTGATCTTTCTTTTTAGTCTTGATGCCCATGTCTTAGTTTTATCCTTTCTTCTTTTGTTTAGATCCTGATTGATTTTCGGATTGATCTAATCTTCCATGATTTTGGGGTAGTGATTCTTCTTTCATTTCCAAGATATTTGATTAATTTACTTGCTATGCTTGTTTGAGTGCCGTGATCTTCTTATGATTGGATGTCATTCTATTCCTAGAGCCGACTTTCTTTATCAGTGGTCTTGAATATCCTGCAAGGATCCACTTGTTAGTTTGTCACTATTAAAATATAGACTTTGAAGGCTAACAAATAAGGCATTCTAGCCGGGTTCCATATGACACTGATGGAATAGCCTTGATGTAGGCTCTAATCCTCTATAGTCCAGATCCTCTAATCCTAGCTAATGACTTGGAGATTCATAGCATAGATAATGACAAGCCACTAGATGTTCTTTCTGTTTAGAGAATAGTCCAAAATTGTGATCCAAAAGAACAACTGTAGGAAAAGAATGACCAGTCAATTGATCTAGCCCTTATGATAATCACAAGTTGTGAACTAGATTTTACCACTTCAGATGATCTATTGCAGATCATTAATGAGGAATCCCATAACGACGAACAAATATCTCAAAAGCAAATGTCTTATTAAGAACAATAGCAAGGTATCTGACTTGATCAACCTCAAACTATATGAACCAATTCTTATTGTTCCAAAGGATAATAAGTCTATGCCGAAAGATTCATCTCCTCCCACTGACTCCCATCCTTTTGAGAAGCATAAGGAAATTGTTTTTAGAAATACCATGTCGGATGTATGTTCACAATCTATCCAGTTTGACTGTATACCTGATGATCCAATTTTCAAGATATATGGGTCTCAAAATATCTCAAAGAGTCAAAAAAGACACAAGAGATACATGCAGTACTGCTGTTGGGTGTATTTATGCATTCTAGCATTACTATTCTAGCCTATTTAGCCTTGTTTTGAGGATGATTATTATAATACATGTGTTGATAATAAAATAAGTATTTTTTCAAGTGTCCATGAATGTGATTACAATGTTTAATGGTGTTTTCACATGATTTTGGGTCCTATTTGAGCATTTAGAGTCAATCAAGAAAACCAGTGTGACTAGCTTGAGCTACGTGTTTGTCTTGTCTATCGTGTTGGGTTCTAATGTGTTTAATGAGTTATAAAGGTTGTTATTATGAATTTATATGTGGAAAAAATTGCTTATAATATTCAAGGGTCAATTGGATCAAGCCAAGGGTCAAAACAATGAGTTAAATATCAAAGTGAAATTAGCCTATGCGTAGCTAGTGTTTTTGATTCACCGTCTTGGATGTTGTGTTATTATGAGCTCTAAATTGTTTTGTTTAATGCTATAGGATGCTTGATGAATGGATTATTATGATATATGAAGGATATAAAAGCTTTAAATCAATTGGAAACAACTCAAAAAGGGCTTGGAATGGCTCAACAAAACCAAAATTCATAAATTGACGCAATTTGGACCCCTAAAGTGTCTTGGGCGTGTGTGGACTATGTAATTGTCCAATGGGAACGTGCTGTACACCATTGAATTCGGAAAGGTCCTGAAATGGTAACCCACCACTCAGTGGTGATAAGTCAATTGATATTTATCGAAAAACAAAAGCTCAACGCGATTATACCGCTTAGCGGTGAGCACCAAAATCGGGAAAAAGCACCCAGTGATGGCATTTGGCACTATACCGCTCAGCAGTGAGCATCAAAATCAGGAAAATTCTGCCTTACTAAACAAGGACAATGTTGAAACCTAATCTAAGTCGGTTTATGAATTGTCTACTATAAATATAACGTCTTAAATTCTGTTTTAAACATATTGGAGTGTCTTGGAACACCTTAGATCAATTAGAACATCATTGGAGGCTACCACAGATTATTTTTAGGTTTTATATTCTTTTATTCTTAGTTTATTTATGGTTTTAATCATTCATACAATTATTTGGATGTTAATTATGATTATGAGTGGCTAGAAACTCCCTCTCCGGGGTTAAAGCCAAGAACAAGAGTATTAATGCTTTGAACTAAGTTTGCTTGATTTGCTTATCATTTTGGTTGTTTGTTTATTCTTGATTTAACTATTATATGGATTGATCACCCAAAAAATACATCTATTGTCACCCTTGTGATCTCGGGAGAGGGAATAGGGAGATAGAACATTTTGATGAACAAAGTATGGGTTTTTATTCTTTTATGAAATAAAGAATGGAACGGAGCATCTAGGATAGGGATGCCCTTAGATGTCTTAGTTGATTCAAACTTAGGATGATGGCTTTAAAACACTTAATTGGATCTTTGCATCCTCGCTCAATGATGTAGTTGTAATATCCATATTAGGTAAACAATTAGAAGTTGGGAGACCATAATCATGCCATTAACCCTACGAATCAACAATCAAGATAAGAAAATTAATGAATGAAGTTCAATAACATAGTATGATTGTTCGAAGTGCTTTAACCCTGGGCTTTACTTCATTGATTGTTTCAAGACTTTATTTTATGCAGTTTTTAGTCCACCTTGCAGTTTTCAATACTTTCTAACTATGGCCTTTACGAATTCATTTCAATACTTTCTAACTATGGCCTTTACGAATTCATACATGCTTCGTGCTTATAGGGAAATGTATTGTATTTAATAGCATAATCCTAGTGTTTATCAACCATCAAGGACTAATTTACTTTAGTGGAAACGAATAAAAAATGTTTACCAAAAACAATATGAAATATCCAAGTAGTTAATCCTGCTAAGGCATTACCATATGAAATAGGGGTTGGGAATCCTATTTTCTTGTCACTACTCTCTTATCCTAACATCAACCTTTCTTTTGAACAATTTGCATTTTAAGGCATATCCTTTATGTTTCCAACCACGAGAATTCAAGATAAGCGAAGAGAGTATGATGTAAAAAAATCAATGCATACTAAATTCAAAACCCAAAGTGATAGATTGTATGCTACAAGGCTTCCATAACCCTAACTAATAAACTTAGCTACTCATGAATAAAACAAAAATCATCATAAGTATATTCATCATACCAAAACCTATAAGAAGATCTTGGTGTCCGGATAGGGAAAACAAGAGAAAAATATTTCTCTCTCTCTCCTCAAGCTAAGCCGCCTTTCTCCCCTCCCCCAAAATAATACAGAATAATGAATTATGAATAAAAATTCAGCATTAAGCCTTTTAATAATCTTTTCTCTCATAATTGCCTTCTAAGTCCCTGAACTAATTATAAATGACAAATAGTCTTGGACATAGTTTCTAGGCGCCACATTTGGTCCAGACTGCTGCTCTCTCTTGTGTCATATGCCATCTACATTCCATAGTCCCATTATGTCTTCATCTACTTCATTAATACCTGAAATCATGGGAATCACATCAGTTAGCTCAGTTACATAGAAGTAGAGTAAAAACATAAGAAACTAGGCACTTTGTTCTCTAAACTTTTCTAAAATATGGATAAGTTATGGTGCTTAGGCGTATAAATACACCCAAAATCTCCACCCCACACTTAAAGCTTTGTTCGTCCTCGAACAACATATCTATTTATGCATACTACAAAAGCCTTAGCACCCACAACGGAAAACAAGATGCTCAATAGGCTCACACAACAATTATGAACAAGAAGTAGATTCAGGAATCATTACTAGAGACAACCTACCCTCAAGAATAGACTCATTAAGTTTGCAATTTCATGCATATCATTTAAGCATAGAAATCATATAAATTATTCAACCTTCATCAACCATGTGCCCTTACAATAAGAAAGTTACCCATAATTACTCACAATTATGTAATTTCTAACAAAATGGGTACAAGAATCAAGTTGAGCTAACTCTCACAAAGAATTCTCAAATTACATATGATGACCATATGCTTTCCCTTAGTGTAATTCTCCACTAATATCAGAATGCTAAGATTAGGATCAAATAGGTGTTCTACGGGTTGTAATGCAGGCTAAATGATAGGTAGGAACTATTTTGGCCAGAAATACTGACTATATTCCCTAAGTGATTTAATACACTACATTATGCAATTAAGACCAATCTCTAACAACCAATTTCCACTTCTGCTATCTTCACAGATTTGCTTTTCACCCCAACTCATTAAGCTTAATTAATAACACTATGGTAGAAGTATGCAACCCTTTCAAATAATTTTTTTTCACCCTTTTCACGTTACGCACCCCTATAATAGCCACCCTCAACTTAAGTGACTTGCCTTAGTTGAGGTGCATAATGTCAAAGAAGGACCAGGATCAAAACAGGTTCATCGTAACATGTCCGCGATAAAATTTAGTTCTTTTTTCAACAATTTTCACTACTCCTAACTACATCAATTGCTCAAGCCAATAACTAGGCTTTGGGGCATCAATTTCACTTTTTTCCTCTTATTGTCAAACTCTGAACTCACATTGATTTTACATTAAAGTGCTTAGGAGCTTTTGGATCAAATTACGGTCTATTAAAGAACGAATTAGGATACATATGAGGCTAACAAAAGAACAAGATAAAGGCTCAACGGGGATAACTATGATAATGTACAAAGATAGGTCAAAAGAAGGTATGAACAATGGCTATCAAAGAAATGCTTAAATCATCTCCTAAACTCACAGTCTTTATTTTGCTTTGCATACACACCAGGCAAGTTCTAGCATCAGTTACAATAAGGAATATACAACATTCTTACACACTCATGGCACATGGTCAACTCAATTAGGAGCACTATAGATTCTCAACCCAACAATTACATGAATTCAAATAAAACCAACAATCACAACTAGAGTCACGACTAGAGCCTAGGTGTTTCAAACGTAATGATCCATCGCATACTTATGTTATAATGTCATGTGATCCACAAGAACAGTTACATGTAATTAAATGACTAATTTTCTCTTAAGACTATTGTCATCCATTAATCATCGATAAAAACACCTAATTATGTCTAAATTAAATAAACATCTAACAAGAAATAAAATAAACAAAATAACTAATCCTATCACAGAAGAATGCTAAGGAGAAGGTACTATTTTCTTACAAAACAAGTAGCAAAGTAACCAACCACCCCACACTCAATCTCAAAACTGTCCCTAGTGCAAATAACTAGATAAAGAACCTGGCTAGTAGTACTCCTCATCCATATTATGATTCATGCCACCTGCATTGAGATCATCATCAGAGCCATTTTTCCTGTATTCATCATATCATCCACGTCAGCCACACATAATGAAACTAACTACAATTAAGATGAAGGTGGTGAAGTCACCACCCCACACTTAATTTGTTAGTATAAACCAATTAAGTGTTATTATCAGGTACTCAGACTTCACCGACATACACTTTGGTATGGTGCACCTACATTATTCTCAATATAATTCACTCACTTCAATTTCCTCAATTATATTTCAATGAAGCACTTTTTAAATAGAATTATGCTCTACACTTTTAGCTATACCAAAATATACAAAACACTATCACTTTCACAACATCGCCATGGCAAGAATTTAATTCGTAATCCTTAAGAAATAAATTAACTATAACATAAAGTCATAATAACTAAGCATTAAGAAAGTAAAACTTACCTTGAAGATGAAAGATTAGTGAAGCACAAAGAGAATGGTGAGAGCTTAATATTGTAACGCTTAAGGGTAAAATAAGGATGAATTTAGGCATTTAGGGTATGAAGTATATTTCAAGAATAAAAATCTGGGTCGGGTTGGACCAAGTTAAAGTTGGATATTAAGCTAACATTGGAGAGGTTTGCGGCACACAACTTATCACACAAGATTAAGTGTACGTCACATTAGGCATCACACACTTTAGATAGTGAGCATATGCCTTATTGTGTGCGACGCATATGTTATCGCACATATAAAGGTATCTGACGCACCAGTTATTGCAGAAGTTGTATTATGTGGCGCACATGGTATCACACAGTTAGTTAGTGAGCATGTGTAGAGTATTGGGCGGTGCACATGTTATCGCACATCTTAAAGTGTGTGGCGCACATGGTATCACATAGTTGAGACAGTGAACATGTGCAGAGACTTATGCGACGCACAAGTTATCACACACTTTGAGGTGTGCGGCGTACATATTATTGCACAACTTAAGGTATCCGGCCAACATCATGCCACCCATTTTTACCCATGTAAAGCAATGTGTTTAGGCAAACTTGTGAAGCATGTTTAGGCAATGCCTTTACCATGGTCTATGAAAACTTGGACATCATGCACCCCATTCTCCATATAAAGCCTTGAGAAATATTCGTACCATGGGGGATTTACCCCCGAACCCCCATCGAGGTCACAAAATAAAGTCGCACCACAAAAATTTTTAGGTTGGATTAACATAATTCGAGGCATGACTCTAACACGAATCATACTTGACCCTTGCACATTTGCCCACTCCCACTTATCTGTAATGTTCCAATCACTCCTAAAATTAACACCATTGACATGGCTCAATTCCAAACCAAATTTAATAATAATAACCTCCTTAGTACTTCATGCACTTATACTTAATCAAAAATAACAAAAACAATTAGAAAGATGAGTTCCCTCCCACCAAGCGCTGTAGTTTCTGTTGTGATTCGAATCTTATTTTTGCATTTTTTTAACATGATAAAATAAAAATAAAATCATAGGTTGCCTCCCATGTAGAGCTTGATTTAACGTCGCGGCACGACTCGATTATCTTGACTACTCAGACTTTGTCAAGATACATCGATGATACCATTTGTACCTTATTTGTTGGATCAAGACAATGCTTTATTCCTAGTCCAACCACTTTTTAGTCACTCACATCCTTGCTTGAGAGCTCAACCAAACCATCTATGGTCTCTAATGTAGACCTATCCTTAATTGGTGTATCTCGCTCATCTTCATAGAATACATCAACAATTGAGAAGACACTCATCTTCTTTGGTTGTTTCATATACCAACATGCTTCAAAACTAACTTCTTTCTCGTTGAGCCTAAATTTTAGCTCTTTCAGCTCCATGTCAACTAACACTCCCCTAGTTTCTAAGAATGGCCTACCCAAAATTATGGGTACTTCAAAGTCCACTTTGTAATCAAGAATTACAAAGTTAGCAGGAAATATAAAATTCAAAACTTTTACAAGTACATCATGTAGAATCCCAATCGGCCTTCTTATCGATCTATTTGCCATTAAAAGCCACATATTGGTGGGTGTAGGATCTGCTAAACCCAGTTTCTTGAAAACCATCAATGGCATAAGATTTATTCTTTCCCCAAGATCACAAAGGGCCTTTTCAAACTTTAGCAATCCAATCATACATAGAACAGTAAATTCTTCCGGATCAGCTTTCATCTGGACAATAGATCATGTAGAAATAACACTACAATGATGAATATTATCTACCATTTCATGGCTCAAAGTCCTTTTCTTTGTCAACACGTATTTCATAAACTTAGCATATTCGAGCATCTGTTCTAGTACTTCAACTAAGGGCACATTCACTGTCAGTTGCTTCAACATAGACATGAATTTGCTAAACTTTCCATCATCTTTTTTCTTCTTAAACTATTGTGGAAATAGGAGTGGTGGTCTTGGGATTTTAGTTGGAGCAACTTTTACCTCCTTTATTATGCCTTGTGCCGCATCACTAACATGCTTTGGCTTAGGTGGTTTTTCCACTGCCGCACTCTTTTTTTTGAACCTCCCAAATCTATAGGTACCACTGAAGATTCATCAACCATCTCCTAATCCATTTCGACCGCATCAGTATGAGAGGATGCTCCCAATCCTAGATTAGATAATATCTTACCACTCCTAGTGGTAATGACTATACACGATCCATCAGTCCTCAAATTCTGAACTGTATCACTCGGTAAAGTCCCATTCTATCTTTGGTTAAATACTTTAGATAATTGGATCATCTGCTGCCCCAGTTGTTTATAGCAATTGAGTGCGAATTTACTAGTTGACTCATAGAAGATAAGTCACTCTTCATAGTAGTCACCCCAGAATTGGTCGCCTTAACTCCTTTTAATAGTTTCTCCATCATGTCCTCCATGGACATTTTACCTGAACTGGTGGCAGCATTATCACGGTTTCTAGGAGGTACATATAGTCCACTCCTGTCACTTTTATTCTTCCTATCTCCTTGATGGTTCTAACCTTGGTTTCCTTGACCACCGGTCTGGAAACCCCCTGGTTATACAAGTAGTTAGCCTCTTCCTCGGTGTTTGATTTAGCTCCCTTACCATGGGACCCTACAACTTTTACCTTTTCTATATTCCCTGATAGCAAATGTTTCATGAGCAAATCTATCTGGGTTTTTATGTGAGCCATATCTCGATCACGCTCCTCTTCTCTTCTATGCTGCTTCATTGATATTATACTAGACCTAATATTGCTTGCTACCACAGAATCTCTAGTATGCCAAGCTCTACTTGTCTTAGTCATTCTTTCTAACATGTCCGTAGCCTTAGTAAAGGTGAACTCCATGAAAGCTTCTCCTGCAGCATTATCCACTATTGGCTTTGGAAGGGAGTTCAAAGCTTTGTAGAATATTTCCATTAAGTGTTCATCAGTCATCTTATGGTTTGGGCATTAAGTTAACTTCTTTTTAGATCTCACCCAAGTCTTATTCAAAGCTTCATTAGCCAATTGCCTAAAGTTGCTGATCTTATCTCTCTACTATAACATTCTGGAGGAAAGAAAGAACCTTTTTAGGAAATCTCCTTTCAATTACCTCTAGTTTGTTATAGAATCAGGAGTCAACTCATTTAACCACATAGTTGTTTCTCCAGACAGAGACAGTGGGAACAATCTTAAATGAATAGAATTTTTTCCCTCTCCAATATTATCAAATGACTTATAAATACTGATGAAATTCACCAAATATAGATTTGGATCATCACCAGATAATCCACCAAAGAGTCCTTTCAGATTCAGTAGCTAGATCATAGTACTAGTGATATTGAATTTTACCCCAGGAGCTAGTGGTGGTAGAATGATTTCCCCTGTAGATCTGGTTCCATCTAAATCATCCTCTTCGTTGTCAATATCAAGCTATGCAGCTTGGCGGTATGGTCTTCCTCTGAATGGAAGATTTCGATTTACAGGTGTAACTACCTCTACTATGTGCCTGCTATTAGCCTGGTCAATTAAATTATTATCTCCCAGGTCCTCTTCATCTTGATTAGGTACCCGACCTAGGTTATATGCATTCTGTAGATTTAATTGAGCATTATCCAAAGCGGCTAATCTTTTAGCTTTCTGTTGGTTAGCCATTCTTTCAATGAGATGAGGTTCAGGATTGAAGAGTAATAATGGTTTTCCTGAACTTTTGGTTTGTGGCATAAACAATAATGAGCCTGTAACAAGCAAAAACAACAAATAAACATAAAATCAGCAAACTTGACTAGCAGTCAATTAACACACATAGGCTCAATCGACAACCGTATTCCCCAACAACGGCGCCAAAATTTGATATGCTCAAATTACACCTCTCTTACGAGAGAGTAAGCGGTCATTGTCAAATATATAACCCAACTAGGTTGGGTTCGAATACCACAGGGAATATGGTGCTAATTAAGTTGTATGCGTATTAGTTGACTTTTAATCATTTGTTTCCATAAAATAAAAAGGGGGGAATTGATTCAGTTCACAAATTAATGGTTTTAGTTTAACAAGATGAAATATATGTAGACGTATTCAAATTCAGAGAAACAGCAAGCTAGGGTTATGTCCACCTTGTAGTTTTTAATACTTTCTAACTATGGGCTTTACGAATTCATACATGCTTCATTCTTATAGAGAAAAGTATTGTATTTAATAACATTAACCTAGTGTTTCTCCAACATCAAGGACTAATTCACTTTAGTTATCTCGAGTCAAAAGCGTTTACCAAAAACAATATGAAATCTCTAAGTAGTTAATCCTGCTAAGGCATTACCATGTCAAATAGGGGTTGGGAATCTTATTTTCTTGTCACTACTCTCTTTTCTAAACATCAACCTTTCTTTAAAATAAGTTATGTTTTAAGGCATATCCTCTATGTTTGCAACCACCAGAATTCAAGATAAGCGAAGAGAGTATAATGTAAACATATCAATGCATAATGAATTCAAAACCCAAAGTGATAGATTGTATGCTACAAGGATTCCAAAGCCCTAAATAATAAACTTAGCTACTCTTGAATAAAATGAAAATCATCATAAGTATATTCATCATACCAAAAATTAGGAGAAGATCTTGGTGTGCGAATAGGGAAAACAAGAGAAAAACATTTCTCTCTCTCTCCTCAAGCTAAGCCACCTTTCTCCTATCCCCAAAAATAATACAAAATAATGAATTATGAATAAAAATTTAGCATTAAGCCTTTTAATAATCTTTTCTCTCATAATTGCCTTCTAAGTCCCTAAATTAATTATAATTGACAAACTAGTCTTGGACATAGTTTCTAGGCGCCACATTTGGTCCAGACTGCTACTCTCTCTTGTGTCATATGCCATCCACATTCCATAGTCCCATTATGTCTCCATCTACTTCATTAATACCTGAAATCATGCTAATCACATCGATTAGCTCACTTACATAGAAGTACAGTAAAAACATAAGAAACTAGGCACTTTATTCTCTAAACTTAGCTAAAATATGGATAAGTTATGGTGCTTAGGTGTATAAATACACCCAAGATCACAACATTAGTGTGTTTTGTTTTTATTTTCCTCATCATATGTTAGTAGGGACCGGTGTGAATAAATATAAGGCTTATCTAGTGATAACCGATAAAGCTTATCCCTTACAAAAGGACAAGACTTATCTAGTCATACCGAATAATGAATTTCCCTTAGAAGATAGGATAGGATTGTAATATTTTATTTTATGTTTCTTCATAGGTCTAGCTTATCTAGTAATCTTCCTTCTCCTATAAAAGGAAGGATAGGCCTTTAGATAGAGGGAATATTTTCTCCACTTAGAAATTCACTCTCTATTTGGACAAAATTCCCCCTCTTGTAATCTTTTCATATTTTCAATAATGATACTCGTTGGCTAAAATCTCTTGCTCTTGTTTTTTCTCTTCCAAAGGGATGGGTGCTTTGGTCCTTTAGGTCAGAGATTGCGTAAGGAAAAACTTTGGTGAGATACTTGTTGTGACTGCTATATGGAACACCAAAGGTACTTTCCATAAATATAAAACAAAGATGGCTTCATCCACTCTATATAGATGTCTATGTCCTTTCTATTTATATGAAACTAAATTGGCTTAGTCTACACTACAGCATTCTGATTTGATTCATTATTTGATAAAGAACACGTAGATCAGAGCTCTGCCTTAGTACACCTTTGGTTCTGCAGATGCTTGAGGGAAACAGGCTTGGGAGAGCTGCCTTGAGACCCATTTACGTCATATACAGAACAATATTGTACTCTGGAGATAAAATATTTCATGTGTACTAAGACTGGCAAAGTCAAGCCATCCCGCTATGGGTTGCAAAGTCATTGTTACCCAGGTAAACCATCTAGATATGTAGCTCAGTTTCAAAGTCATGCCATCCCATTTAGGGTTGTGAAGTCCTTGTTACTAAAGCAAACTATCCTATCAGATGCGTAGCTCAGTCATAAGAAAGCTATGGTGTATCGATTAAAAGCTTTGATTTTGTATGGCTTGCCACCTATATGGATATGAATTATCTATCATGTTAGAAAGGTTAGTCTCTCTATCTGTAGTGTCGACGAAAGATTTGATTTCATATAGCGTGCCACCTATATAGTGATGAAACCATCTATCATGTTGGAAAGTTTGGAGCTCTGTTGCTAGCTACCTAGTTTCCACCACCGGTTGTCCTTCATGCCCTACTGTATCCCCGTCTATGTGGAATTAGAGCCATCCCCATTCCCAGAGTGAGGGTTGAAGCAGGAGTTTGCCTACACATCTGCTGATTGCAAACATCTGAGCCATCTTTACATTTTTATATTTAGTTTTTACTTTTTCCTTTTTGTTATCTTAGCGGTTAATCGTAGATCCGTCCTAAGTGTTCACATCCAAATTTTACTACCAAAGTCCTGTAAATATTAGATTCATAGTATTTCCATTATCAAAGTCGGTTTTTTCCAATATCATATTTTGTGTCTTGTACATAATTGAGTCATAGTTTCCTTTCTTTGACCTTTCAATCAAATAATATAGTCTTATTGTCCACAAAAATACAAAAATATTTTCCTTTTTATTTAGTCTTTTCCATTAAGCCTTAGAACAAATGCATTTATTCTTTATAGTCTAGAAAATACAAAAATATGTCTTCCTTTTAGTCTTCTTCTTCAAGTGTGTCCAGTCCTTGTAAATCTCTAGCTCAATTAAATATGTTACCTACCATTACCACAACTCTGTCATGTAAATATGAATACCTATATGAAGTAGATATGTTATGACCAAAACCAAAAATATCCACAATATTTCTACCTCTATTAAACCCAAACTCTGCCTATGGAAAGAAGGCATATAACTCGGGGCTGCTGATATGCCCAAATTACACCACTCTTACGAGAGAGTAAGAGGTCACTGTCAAATATATAACCCAACTGGGTTGGGTGTCGAATCCCACAGGGAATACTATGTGTACTAAGTATTGTGACTGTTATTAGATTGTTGATCTAAGGTTCCTGGGTAGAAGAAAGTTTGAATGTGTTAACAAATTTTTTTTCGTATTTATATCACACAAGGTCAAGCTACTAAGATTTAATGTAGATGTAATTTCAATGAGAATGAATTAACTAAAGTTACACTCACCAAGATGTTCAAATAGTTAGGGTTGTGAGTTTGTGTTCGACTTCCAAGTTATGTGCTCAATTGCAAGAATTATTGAATTCTTAGAATTACCCACATGTTTCTCAACCTAATGAGTGTTTCTCCTTTTACTTCTCTTGAAATTAAAGGATTCATGCATTATTCAATAACACTCTAATGAGGGTTGATCCTATTAAGGCATCAACCCGTTAACCTAAAGGGTAAACCTATGAAGTTCATGTAAATCTTTTTTTTCCCAACATCCACTTTCTTGTCAGACAAGAAGTGTTCATAGGCTCATTTCTACAGTTTACAACCAAGAGATGACATTATAATGAAGAAAGATTCATGAAATTTTGATAGATGTTAGAAATTAAACCAATTCACAACCCCAAAATAGTTCTCTACATCAAGGCTCCCATAACCCTAGTTATGGGAGTTCAACTACTCATCTCCATATAAGAAATCAAAGATATATTGATGTTCATAAATTGCTTCAAGAGAGTACTTGAAAAAGTCACAATATTGTTCTTCTCAATTTTCAATGGAAAATATAAAAACTAATAATCAGCTCTCAATCTCTAGATTCAAATCTAAATGAAAAGTGTTACACAACTCTCAGTAGAGGAGAAAGTATGAAACTAATGACCAAAGATCCGAAATAAACCCTAATACTTGGTATTTATATGAGACCAAAACTGGGGTTATAAAATTCAAATTTAGAATTTTGCTTCATAGTCGATGAGTCGAGCGACGGTTCATCGAAGGTCTGACTGTTCATTGAAGGGACGATGGTCTATCACCTAAACAATTGCTGGACCTCCAGTGCTTCCATTTTCTATTCCTGATTGACGGGTAGGGTGATGGTTCATCGAGGGGCCGACGGTCCATCTCCTGGAGCATCGCCTGACTTCCAGTGTTTCCTGATTCTATTTCTTGGTGACAGTTAAGGCCGATGGTTCATTGCAGAGTCGACGGTTCATCGCCTGGAGTGTCACAGGATATCCAGAGTCACTGTCTTCTATTTTTGGGCAATGGTTCAAGCTAATGATTCTTCGTAAGGTCGACGGTCCGTTGACTGAACCGTCGATGATTATTTTTTCTTTGCCTTAACTAGTTTAATCCAAGTCATCCTTCACATAGTGTTTATCCTGAAATCACTATATTAATCTATTAAATACAATAGTAGTTACTTGAAAACACATAATTATCCTAAGAAAAAGGCCTAAAATGTTTCGTTAAAAGCTGAAACATTAACACCCTCAACTTAAGGAAATTGCTTGTCCTCAAGCAACTTAACACCAACATACATATATGAACAATGTCTTGATGGGCATTTCATAGTAAAATCAACACGATCATACAATCATTCCACTACCTATTTGGTTATGCTATCTCAACACACATAGATCTATTACTGACGTTAACTACTAATCAACATATTCACAGCTACAGATACAACACCCCATAGAAATAAGTAGGACGGATATAACATAACATGCCCTCACAGTTAAAGAAGTCCACCTCACATTAAATAGTTAAATCATGGACGAAACTAAGCTTCTCTTTCTCAGAAAAGAAGTTACAAAAGACAGTGTATACCTATAAGCTTGCCCTTATCATCTAATGTTCTCTTATGATTGATTCTCTAAGATCACATAGGGCTTGCTAAGGGTTGAATATAGGTTTTAGGCTTTGTGAGGGTTATTCATTTGGATAAGTGACTTAAAGTACAAAAATTCACTCTCCTTACCCATTTTGGTAGCGACTTAGCAGAATTAAAGGTTCTTTCATTCATTCGCAGTCAATATTATCCATCCACACCCTTGTCGCAACCTAGATTTTTTTATTCTTTTAAGAAAGCATCAGCCACCCTCAACTTATGCTGATGTTGAGAGTTGAGGTACACAATATCTATTTAGACAGCTAACTAAACCTAGGCCAGGCTGCTAATAATCCAATAGGAGCTTGCGTAAGTTAAAGTGCACAATGTCCAAAATTGGACCAGGGACAAAGCTAATTGCTAACACCTTCTAGAGAGTGAATCAAACTCATTTGGACTAAAAAAAACACTAACACAACTCAACAGGGTTGACAAAGGAAACACAATGTTTTTGGTGGGTCATTTATTTGTCAAAGTGGACTAACAAAACAAGGAGGCCTACTATCCTTTTTATTGGTTCAAAACACATGACAACATCTAATGAACTGGTCAAGTTCTAGGTGTAACACTTATGCCAGAACTATACTAACACTCACCCACACAGGCAGTGAGCTAATTTCAATTTTACTAATTCTTAGGATCCAGATCACATAGCTATGCTTTGATTCACTACTAACTTCATGCCAGTATTAGAATCACACATGATTGCACAACAATTTACCACTTGGTAAGAGGAAAAAATTATACAAAAATCAAAAAACAAAACTTTGACACGATCATTTGTCATTCATATTTACAACAAGGTGCAAACAAAAATGCCATTTTTATATCATACAATAACATTAATGACTGCACAGAACTTAAGAAAGGAAATATGCAACCCTACAATTAATGAAAATGCAAATAACTCATGGTACAAGTACACCACCCCCACGAATACAAACATGCATTATCCTCAAAGCATCAAATAAAAGTACAAAGGAGTGTGGTATACTTGTATTACCTCTCATTCATCTGTGGCATTAGTGAAGTGTGGTGAGGCTCCAGTATCATCATTGGGTGCAATGTTAACCCCCATGGTAATGGGAGTACTCATAATCTCTCCTTTCAGAATTGGAGGTACCACATCTCTAGCGAGAGATACCGGTTGCCCCCTTGCTGGGACAGAACTAGTAGATACTCTAGCAGCTTTATCTTGAAGCCTCTTCTGCCTCTACTCTTCTTTCTTTATTGACTTCCTAACTGCTCTCTTTGTATCACAGTCAAATCTCTGCTCAGGTTATAGAGCTATAAGGGTTTTCCTTTTACCAACTTTCCTTGCGACTTTAGCAGCTTTCCTTGTGGCTTTTTCAACTTTCTTATCCATCTCTTCCACCTTCTTACCCTTATCTCTGATTGGTCACCCCATTAAATCAACAAGACCTTTATCTTCATTGTTGGCATTATGAACAGTATCAAATGTGGTCTGATGTGGTTGCTGATTTATCTGATCTATGTCAGCCCAATGTTTTCTAACTTCCTCAATCAATTTTGCAAAATCTAGAATGGGAAGGGTATCCAACCTCTTGTTAATAGGCTCCCCCATGTTGTCCATTCGTAGTTTAATGTTCTTGAAATGCTAGTTCACTTCCTCCACAATTCTCTTAACAAAGGTTTGAAATCCGACCTTCATATAGCCAATTGCTTTTCAATTCTTTTCTGTGCTCGTACATACTTTTCAAAATTTTCATGGTTCAGCCTGTATTTTGAGTATTGGGGAAGAACTAATGAAGAATCTTGTTAAAAAAAGCCCTCCTTATGGATATCCTATCTATTAGCTCCATCCCATTATAGAAATGCTCTAGAGCACCCTCAATTTGCCACCATATAGCTTTCCGCACTTGCAGATCCTTACGCCGAGCCAAATTTGGGTCCTCTTGTTCAGGGCTCTCCACTTGGTTGGGGTTAGGTAATTCAACCCATTCCTCAACCAAAATTGAACTTGAGCTGTTGTTGCTACCTCCTTTTCTGACTGGAAGGATAAAGAAATGACTTGTTGATTTTGATGGGTGTTGCATACTAGTACGTCCACCCCCTATGATCTATCCCTTTGGCCTCTACCTCTACCTCTGGTGGTTTTTAATTTGTTTGCCATGATACCTTCAAAAAATAGGTTAGTAGTTCACAGACTTAAACTAAAAAATAGGAAAAATTATTATCCCGTGACAGCTAGGGCGACAGTCTGTCAGTTCGGTGATGATCCATTGAACTAAACCGTCAGGGTCATTCCAGTAATATTGACTCTAAGAATGTGGCAACGATTTCAAGAGATGGGTCATTGGGTATCCGACGGTCCATCACTCAGACTGTCGCCTGTCATTTTCACTTTCAGGTTTTGTTTCGGCATTTTATCAAACACCTGCTCACTTTTATTTCAAGCATGATTATTCATGGTTTTTTCACCAATAATACACTACTTATTTTGTTTTTTCTTGATCCTTGGGCTACTCAGACTTTACCCAGGATAGAGTTTGTCATGTTTTCTCTCAGTTCAGACCCACACAGACGAACTCAAGATTAGAGAGAAATATTTCAATGTTGCAAACTTCACATGCTTTCTTTATTCTTGGTCTTAAATAATATAGAAAGTAATGGAAAGAACATACTTAGTGTTGCAGTACTTGATTATTATCCTAACTTGTACTCTAAACATCGGACACAATATGACACCTAGGTTTTATGAAGAACTCTTTGCTGCTTGTGATTGAAAGAACAAAGAGAATATAGACTTTAAATAGATGGGGAAGAGGGAAGTGGAAAGTATTCATAGAGAATTAAAGGGTTTAGGTGTGTTGAATAGTTTGGGAGTTACTCAATTGCTTCAAATTATTTATATTTAAAAATATTTGGCTCAGATAAGAATGAAAAATTTGGATATTTGAATCAATCCGATCCAATCCGCTAAAATAGGGTTATGTGCGACGGTTTTGTGATGGACCATTGCATAAGCGGCGATCTATCGGGAGACCCATCGGTCCATTCTAGAGAACTTAACATAGGGGACATTGGTGATGGTTGAGTCGATAGTCCATCAAGTTTGCGACGGTCCGTCGATCAACCCGTCGAGATTCTTCCAGTAACCTGGTGTTTGGACTTTTCTGCGATGGCTACCGTGATGGTCCATCAAGCCACCAATGATCTGTTGGGTAACCAGTCAGTTACCCCCAAACTTTCTCAGCTTCTATTTTTCTACACTATCATACCTACATACCTACACAAACCCTTTAGCTTGTATAAAATAACAAAGAAAACACCAAAATAACTAAAAATAGTGCTTTACAATAACACACTGTGGGTTGCCTCCCACTAGCACCTGATTTATTGTCGCGGTATGACTCAGATATCTCGATTGTTTAGATTTCATCAAGATAGAAAACACCAATAATCTTTATCGAGTCTTTTTGATCGATATACAGTTTTACACATTTCCCATTTACCTTGATGAGACTTCCGTCTTTATTTTTAAGTTACACTACTCCAGATCAGTAGACTTGATTCACTTTAAATGGGCTTGACCATTTTGATTTGAGCTTACTTGGAAATAGTTTGAGTCTGGGGTTGAATTGAAACACTAAGTCACCTTTCTAGAAATCCTACTTTTCAATCCTGCTGTCGTGGTACTTCTTCATTCTTTCCTTGTATAGATCAGCCCGATCATAAGCTCCAAGATGAAATTCATCCATCTTATTTAGCTACCCCAGTTTTATATTCGCTGCCTCATTCCAGTTTAGATTAAGCCACATCAGTTCCTAGATCGCTTTATGCTCTAGCTAAATCGGCAAATGGCACGCTTTGCCATAAACCAATTCTTATGGCGACATGCTAATGGGTGTCTTGAAAGCCGTTTGATATGCCTATAAGGCATCCTCCAGCTTCCTTGACCAATCCTTCCGGCTAGCATTTACAGTCTTGGCCAGGATAGCTTTGATTTCCTGATTAGAGATCTCCACCTATCCACTGGTCTGTGGGTGATATGGAGTAGCTACCTTATGATATTTGACTCCATATTTTGCCAAGGCGGCTGTAAATATCTTGTTGCAAAAGCGTGATCCTCCATCTCTTATGATGGTACGTGGTACCCCAAAGCGGGAGAAGATATTTCTCTTTAAAAATACAACAACCCGCTTTCCTTTATTATCCACCAGAGCCACATCCTCAACCCATTTTGAAACGTAATCAACAACAACTAGTATGTACTTCATCCCAAATGAGCTCATGAAAGGCCCCGTGAAATCAATGCCCCACATATCAAATAATTCTACCTCCAACATTTTAGACATTGGCATCTAATAGTGCTTTAAGATGGACCCTTGCCTTTGACATTTGACATATGTCTTCATGAACTCATAAACATCCTTCAACAAAGAGGGCCAGTAGTAGTCTCTCTAAAGCACTTTTCTTGCAGTCCAATCACCTGCATGGTGACCTCCAATTGGGGAACCATGACTCACTTCAAGTATACTAAACATATATACTTCTGGGATGCACCATCTAATAATACCATCCACACATTGCCTAAAAATATACGGCTCATCCCAGAAGTAATGGTTCATATTATGGATAAACTTTTTTCTTTGATGAAAAAAAGATTCTCTGGGATCACCTCACTCACCATATATTTTGCAAAATCAGCATACAAAGGCCTTTTCTCGATAATAGCAGCCAAGATTTCCTCATCAGGAAATGTATCATTGATATCAAATTCATCTCTAGCTACTTGTCCCCCTTCAGGCCTAAACAGGTGGTCCACAACTTGATTTGCGCAACCCTTCCGATCTTTGACTCCAAAGTCAAACTCTTGAAGCATCAGCAACCATCTAATCAACCTTAGCTTAGCATTTCTTTTTCCATCAAATATCTTAAGGCTTCATGGTCAGTGTGGACAACCACCTTGGTTCCTAGCAAATATGCTCGAAACTTTTCAAAGGCATATAAAACTATAAGGAGTTCCTATTCTATGACGGTGTAGTTCTTTTGAGCTCCATTCAGCTCTTTGATGGATTAATATATTGTATGAAATCATTTGTCTTTCTTTTGTGCCAGCAAAACTCCAAGGGCAACATCGCTTGCATCACACATGATATCAAATTGTTTTGACCAATCTGCTGCAACAATAATAGGAGCATCAATCATCTTCTCTTTAAGGCATTCAAATACCTTTAACCAATCACCATCAAAAGAGAATTTGAATTTATTCTTCAGAAGTTTGCAATGGGGATTTGTAATCTTTGTGAAGTCCTTTATGAACCTCTTATAGAAGCCAGCATGACCAAGGAAACTTCGCACTCTCTTCACTGAAATAGGAGGTGGAAGCTTCTCTATAACCTCAACTTTTGCTCGATCAACTTCAATCCCCTTTGCTGAAATTTTGTGACTAAGAACAATGCCCTCCTTTACCATGAAGTGGCATTTCTCCCAATTAAGCACAAGATTGTACTCCCCACACCGCTACAAGGCCCTACTTAGATTTAGTAAGTAGAGCTCAAAACAATTACCAACAACCAAGAAATCATCCATAAACATCTCTAACATTTCTTCAACCATATAAGAGAATATTGATATCATGCAATGCTAAAAAGTAGCTGGTGCATTACAGAACCCGAAAGGTATCCTCTTGAAATAAAATGTGCCATATGGCCATGTGAATGTCATCTTATCCTGATCTTTAGGAGTAGTACAGATCTTGTTATAGAAAGAATAACCATCCAAAAAATAATACCCCCCATTTCCCGCTAATTGATCAAGCATTTACTCCATAAAGGGCATTGGGAAATGGTCTTTCCAAGTCTACAAGTTTAGTTTGTGATAGTTTATGCAAACTCTTCACCCAGTCACTATGCAAACTCTTCACCCAGTCACAGACCTGAGGGGAATCAACCCATTCTTTTCATTTGCAACAACAATCATGCCCCCTTTCTTGGGCACATATTGAGCTAGGCTTATCCTATTTCACGGCTTACCCATTTACTGTCTGAAATAGAATAAACCACTCTTAAGTCTAGCTACTTAATAATTTATTTCTTCACCACCTCTTTCATTGGTGGATTAAGACAGCATTAATGCTCTATGGTTGGAGTACAATCTTTCTCAAGTTGTATCTTATGAGTGCAGATGCTAGGGGGAATGCCAATAATATCCGCAATAGTCCAGCCTATTATTTTTTCATACCTATGAAGCACTGAAATAAGTGCTTCCACCTGTTTCTTACCCAAATCAACTAAAATAATAATGGGTAACATGTTTCCATTTCCTAGAAATATGTACCTTAATGCCCTGGCAGCTCTTTCAATTCTAACACCGATGGCTCTTCAATGGATGGCTTAGCTAGTGGTGTTGGTCAATTTTTTAGATTAAGATCTAGCTTCTTTGGAGCATAAGAATATGAACTCATGCCTATCAAGACACACATATTCTCCACATAACCTTCAATACCGTCTTGATCAAAATTTATTAATACAGCAGCTAGAGTCTCCACACCAAATTTTTCTTCTATAGGTACTTCCTGCTCCTCATAATACACATCCATAATATAAAATATGCTCATATCTTTATGCTGTTTCATGGACTGGCATACATTGAATCAAACTACTTTATTATTCAGCTAGAACAGTAGCTTATTTGCCTTTAGATCAATAAGTACACTCCTGGTTACGAGGAAAGGACTACCTAAGATTATGGGCACCTCGAAGACCACCTTGCAATCGAGAATGACAAAATTAATTAGAAATATGAAACTATTTTCTTTCACTAATATGTCATATAAAATCCCCACAGGTCGCTTTACATATCTGTCTGCCATAACTTATCACATGTTTGTGGGAGTAGGATCCCCCGAACTAGTTTCTTATGCACAACAAGCGGCATCAAGTTTATACTTGCCCCCAAATCACATAGAACTTTTGCAAAATCAAGAGGCCCAATAGTGCATGGGATAGTAAATGCTCATAGATTTTCCTTCTTCTACACCAAAGACCTTGTAGAAATAGCACCACAATGATGAAGATTGTCCACCATCTCATAGCTAACTGTCCACTTCTTCGTAACAAGGTCTTTCATGAAATTTATGTACCTGGGCATTTTCTCCAATGCTTCCACTAATGTAAAATTGATTATCAACTTCTTAAGAATGGCCATAAACTTGCAAAACTTAGTGTCGTCGGCCTTCATTTTTAATCGATGGGAAATAGAGGAGGTGGTTTTGGGAGTGCAGTAACCACCACTTCAGTCTCCTGTACCTTGCTTTTATCCAACTCATCAATCTACTGATGGTTGGATAGTGTATTAGCAATAACTTTATCTATTTTTTCAGACTCTACTGGATAAGTTTTTTCATGCTCAATATCTTTTACAATCACAACTTTTCCCACAGATGGGCTTGTTAATACCTTACCACTCTATGTGCTCATTTCCATATAGGAGCTAGTCTTTTGAGAATTCTAAACTGTATCACTTGGCAACGTTCCACTCTTCTTCTAATTCAATATTGCAAAAAGTTGGCTCATTTGCTATTCTAACTATTTGATTGAAGTGGAGTGCGAGTTTACTAACTAACTCATAGAAGACAAATTGCTCTTCATGGTATTCTCCCCAGAGTAGGTAAACTTAACTCCCTTTAATAATTTCTCCAGTATGTCCTCCATGGATATCTTACTATAGCAAGTTGCTGCATTATCTCTGCTTTTGGGAGGTACATATAGCCTACTCATATCAGTCTTGCTTTTCCAGTTTTCGTGATCCCTATCATTGTAACCAACCTTGTCATAGTTGTTACGACCTTAATTTTCTTGGATATTGCTTCAAAACCCCCCTTGATTATTCATATAGTTAACCTCTTCTTCTGATTCAGAATAATCTCTACCTTGGGATGCAACACTTTTCACTTTTTTAGTCTTTGCAGATATTAAATACTTGGTCAATAAATCTATCTGCGTCTTTAAGTATGCCATGTCTTGATCATGTTCTTTCACTTTCTTACATTGTTCTGTAGTCATGCCAATAGACACAGTAGGACTTGCTACCACAGAATCCCTGGTTGATGTGTGAGTAAAAGCTAAAACATTTAATGTTTTTTAGCTCAAAATAATTGTGAATTCTGAAGCAACTCTTGTTGTTTTGATGTGTTTGCTCATGATATTGCAGAAAAAGATTGAAGAAATGGGAATAAAAAATAATGAAGCAAAAGAGTTGAAAATCTGAGAAAAAATAGAAGAAAACATGGCTGGCGACCTCCGTGATAAGTTGTCCTCCTTGTGATAGCCTATCAGCATTGGCGTCAGCCTTAACTAGGGAGTTATAGTTTGAGGAGCTATTCAAATGATGTCGGTGACATGGCATCAAAGTTGTGATAAGGCATCAACAATGGTGTCAGCCTTAAGCAGAAAGTTAGCATGAGAAGAAGATATCTGACGATGTTGGTGATACGCCGTCAGATCCCTGATGCGGCGTCAACCAAATCGTTAGCCTAAGACAAAACCTGAAGGCAACTGAACCCTCTCTATTTCCATCTATGATAGGGTGTCAACTTTTTGGCAAGGCGTCAGCCAGGGCGTCACCTATTTCGGACAATTTTATTAATTTTGTTATTTTATTTCCTTAATTAGGATTTAGTATAAATAGCATATTTTAGGGTTTTTGAGAGGGAATAATTCATTTATCAGACATCAACTCTAAGAGAAGAGACACGTATTTTTGCTCTCTTTTATAAATTATTCTTGTGTTTTCGTATCAACTATTTTTGGGGTTTCTACCTTGTGATTAAATCGGAGGAACTACTTGTTGTTTCTATCCATTCGTAAGTTTATCATTATAATCATGAATTCAACTTGTTATTTCATTCATCAAATCATGAGTGGCTAATTTTATTAGCCGGAGTTATGGGATCCATGGATTAGGGTTTGATATGATACTAGGTGTTTAACGGATTAAAAGAGTAGTAAAACATCTTAAGATTCTGTTGTTTTAACTAAAATCTAGTGGTTGCAAACATTAGGTGATGCCTTAGGTTTTATTTGTTTCTACCAGAGAAACAGACTAGAGGACGTGAATTATCAACAGGGACACGGAAGCTACCAACCTTCTATGTAATGATTAATGTCATAATTGGATTAATCTACCAAAGATAACATCCTATTGGAAATAGATAGGTTATCTAAGTTCGAGAGAATTAGATAATAAATTGTCTGGTGAGGTCGAGAGATAAGTCAGATAGTATAATCGTCAGGGATATTCTGCTGTTCTACTCATTCTGAGAATCTCTAGCATTACCTAGTATCTGTCAATTCCCAAAACCCTTGGTGAACATAGCTCTAGTTTCCCATTTATCTTGATTACAGACACTGAAGTATTGAAAGTGATATTTAACACACCATGAACTTAAACCCCTATCTTTCGGAAATAGTAAACTACCCGTAAAATCTTTCATAAATAAATCAAAGTTCACACCCTATTCCCTGTGGGATTCGACCCGAACCTAGTTAGGCTTTATATTGACAACGATCGCTTACACCCATTCAAGAGTGTAATTTGAGTGTTATCAAAAAATGGTGCCATTGCCGGGGAATACAGTTGTAGTCTAAAAATTTTATGTGTGAAAATTTGCTGATAGTTAAGTTTCCATGATTTACATTTATTTGTTGTTTTTGTTTATTGTAGGTACTGTGTTGCTTATGCCAAGAATGTGAATTTTTGGAGAACCTCTATTACCAATCAATCTGGAACCTCAACTAATTGGGAGAATGGCTGAACAATAGGAAGAAGAAAGACTAGCTGCTTTAGCCAGGGCTCAGGTGAATGTGCAAAATTTAGGTCAACAAGCACGTTACCAAAATCCTGATGATGAAGACTTGGGTAATGAGGAATTGCTGAATCCTCAAAACCCAAGGAGAGCTAAGCAAGTTGCTGTACTAGTGCAGTGAAACGTTAACAAAAATCATCCATTCTGAGGAAGGTATGGTCAACAGCCTATGCAATATGAGGCTGATAAAGATGATGAAGGAATGGAAGGAGCTGGTGCAATGGGTGCTATTATTCTGCGACTGTTGGCACCAAGTGTAAAGTTCAGCATAACAAGTACCATGATCCAACCCTTGAATCTAAAAGGATTATTTGGAGGCTTGCCTGGTGATGATCTGAACATGCATTTGGTGAACTTCATCACCATCTGCAAATCTTTTGACAATCTAGGAGTAAGCTAGAATACGATCAGGTTGAGGTTATTTCCATTGTCTCTATCTAGAGAGGCAACAATGTGGTTGAATGATTTAGAGCCCGACTCTATAACTAACTGGAGACAGTTGAAAGATGCATTCCTAGAATAGTTCTTTCCCCCTCCAGAAGGGTATAGTGGAGGGACGAGATTAGTAATTTCAGATAACTTCCGACTGAAGCACTGCAAGAGACTTGGGAAAGGTTTAAGAAGAAACTTACACAATGTCCAAACCATAATATGACAGACTTGAACTTGATGGAGACTTTGTACAGAGCTTTCAACTCTGTGACAAAGCCAATTGTCGACAACGCTGTAGGTGGTTCGTTCATTGACCTCTCTTTTCTGGATGCTTCTGATATGCTGAATAGAATGACCAAGCAGAGTCAACCTTGGCACACTAGGGATTATGTAGTGGCTAGCCCTACTGTTGCTGGTGGCATTATTATAGAGCAGCGTAGAAGGGATAAGAAGTGAGATCAGGAAATGGACCATCTAAAGACGCAGATGGACTTACTAGCTAAGCACTTTCTGTCCAAAAAGACTAAAATGGTCAAGGCTGTGGACTCTCAAGGTACTGTATCTGCAGGTATTGATGCTGCGGCAAACTATGTGAGTAATCAGGGGGGTTTCTGAGGCAATAGCCAAGAAAACCAAGGTCGGACTTTCTATGAAAAGCCTGATTATAAAGATAGGAAGCAGGGAAATTAGAGAAACAATAATGATAGGAGTGGTTTGTATACTCCACTTGGAAGTTAGGATGCTGCAACAACTAGTTTTGGCAAGATGTTCATAGAGGAAATGATGAAAAATCTTTTGAAGGGAGTGGAGGCAACCAAATCGGGGATATCTAATATGAAAAGTGAGTTTTCTACCCTCAGTCAGTTGGTTAGCTCACACTCAGCTTCTATTAAGTAGTTGGAGCAACAGATGAGCCAACTTTTGGCTACTCTAAATCAGAGAAAAGCTGGCACTTTACCTAGTGACACGGTTCAGAACTTGCAGACTAATGGCTCTTGTATGGTGATTACCACTCGTAGTGGTAAGATATTATCTGGACCTTCTATGGGTAAAGCTGTGGAGAAGGAGGTAAGTGTTGATAAATTAGAAGGAAGAAATCTAGTAGAGTCTGAGAAGCTGAATGGCTTCGTTGACATATCAGAAAAAGAAAACGACAAGAAAGAGGAAGTGGTATTGAAATAAATGCCAATACCACCACCTTTATTTTCCCAGAGGTTGAAAAAGAAAAAAACTAATGAGAAATATAGCAAGTTCATGGCAAAAATGAAATAGCTGACTGTGAATGTGCCATTGATGGATGTACTTGAGCAAATACTGAACTATGCTAAATTTATGAAGGAATTGCTAACAAAGAAGCGGAAGGTAAGTTGTGAGCCGATGGACAACATCCATCACTGTGGTATTGTGTCTTCACAATCCTTAGTGCAGAAAAAGCCTGATCTTGGAGCATTTACCATACCGTGCACAGTTGGGTCCATAAAGTTTACCAAAGATTTATGTGACTTAGGATCAAGTATAAATCTGATGCCGCTTAATATCTCCAAGAAGCTTGTATTGAGGGAGCCTACCCCCACAACGATGCATCTTGTTATGGCAGATAGATTAGTTAAGCGACTAGTTAGTATATTGTAGGATGTGCCGGTAAAGGTGGATGATTTTAGTCTTCCTGTAGACTTTGTGATACTGGATGTGATATTGATTTTGAGGTACCCATTATCTTGGGTAGACCATTATTAGCCATGGGGAGAGTATTGGTTGATATGGAGATCAATGAGCTCAAGTTCAGATATAGGAAAAAGGAGGCTAGATTTAATATGCAACCTCCTATGAAGCAGTTTGAGGAGATGAACATCTTCTCGGTTGTGGATGTATTCCAGGAATGTGGTAATGAGGTAGTGATAGGACATCTTGACGAATTCTGAGTAGTCAATATAACCAAGTCGTGCCGCGATACTAAATCAGACGCTATTGGGAGGCAACCCAAAATTTTATTTTCATGCATTTTGTTTTTATTCAATTAGGTAGTAATAGGAAGGAACTGAAGAGGTACAAAAAGGTCAAGGTAAAAATTGAAGAATGCAAGTCAAGTGGTCTTGATGACATTCGTGATAGGGTATCACAACTGTGATGACTTATCACCAACGTCATTAGAAAGATTAGAGGGTGAGACCTTCTTTGTTAAGGCTGACGACCTCTGTGATAAGCTATCACATTTATGATGGCTTATCACGAGTTGGCATCAGCCATTGAGTTAATTTGAAAAATCTGGGCCCAATTCGATCCAAATCCGACACGTCCCAGGTGTAAAACCCTTCAGGTTCCCACTTTATTTTATTTTCTTCTTTAAGTATTATTTTATTTCCTTAGTACGATCTTTACTTTCTTTCAAAACACTCCCAAGTATTCAAGGAAACCTTCTTCCTAATATATGTGGGATTGCAAGGAAAATTAGAGTCTATCTCTCATTTTTTCTTCTCTCTCGCGTAATCAAGTGGAGTCAACTTATTAGGTATGCTCATTGAAGTGGTAAAGTTGTTGAAAACATAATGCTCTAAAGGAAGAAAATTGAGTTCAAGTTTTAATAGCATGGAAATCGAAAATTATGGTGAAGTTGTGCCTAAATTGAAAAAATTTGAAAACCCTAAGTACAAAAATAAAAATACCATGTGATTATACGAAGAATTTTGTCCCAAAATTATGACTATAAACTGAGTAGGGGAAAAATTATAGCTGACGACATTGATGATAGGCTATCATAAGCGTGACGCCTTATCAGCCACGTCGTCACAAGTTAGATGATGATGCTAAGTGAACTTGAATAACATGTTTTGACTGTTATACCTTGATCATTAACTTGTGTTTGTCTTATGGTCCAGGAACATTCTAATGGCACCTAAAATCAAGAATCCTAACACTCCAAAGAAAGATGCCAAGCCTAAAGTGGTTCGAAAGCTTATTAATGAAGACTCTGATTACAAAGATGAAGAACCACTACTTAGGTGGAGGAGAAAGAAACCAAGTCCAAAGGCACCTCTTCCACCTAAACCCATTGTGGTGGAGGATAGTGATGACACTAAGACTACCACCCCAGTTGAGGGTGAATCTTCTGAGCAAGAAGGTTCTAAGAAAATTGAGTCCTAACAGCCTGAGTCTAAGAAGGATGATTCTGAGGAAACATTCTCTGAAACTCCTGCGACTGAAAATCAAGATGAGAAGGAACCCACAGTTTGGGGAACTTTGATAAAATGCAAGAATCTGGAGGTTAAAGAGAGTGCTAGATGGCAGATCCCTGAAACAAAAGACATCTTCCTCAAAGGGCTGATTAGAACAAAAAGCAGATCTACCAGATGACTGGTGTTTCTAGAGAAGAGAGTTATCATCGCAGAATTTCCTGGGTATCCTGCAGTTGAGTAGAAATTCAAAAATTATGGGCTGGGATAGACTTCTAAGGGAGGTAAACCATTTTGCCTTATAGTAGTCTGGGAGTTCTATGTGAACTACTAGGCTAAATTAAAGAGCATGTGCAAGAGTGGAGAGACCACAGCAGACCAACCTTTGCTGACCAGAGTTCCGGTTCGTGGGGTAAATGTAGATATTTCTGATACGACTATCAACAAGTTTCTACATAGACCCAACTTCAATCCATAGGTCACAAATCCAATATTCTACCATAGTTTGAAGACTAAGGATGACCAGCGTCCTTGGTTAGCTACACTTATACCTGAGGGAGACCCTTTATGGTTGACCCAACCTAGTGAGCGTATTTATAAGGCTTCTTTAACTCAAGAGGCAAAATTCTGGTGAGGTGTTATGCGCACCCATTTGATGCCGACCGACGGAGGTAATATTCTGGGTGATGATTGAGCAATATTGGCTACATGTATTGTGGCCAACCTTAAGCTTAATTTTGGGGAGATTATTATTGAAGAGATCAAGATTCGAGTAACGAGGTCTGACACAGCTTATCTATTCCCTTGTCTGATTACTAGGCTATGCACAGAGGCAAGGGTACCACATATTGCTGGGATTGATGAGACTTTGTATGCCACCAAGACCCACAACCCTATTCACTATGAGGAAAGATATGCAAGCTTCTGAGGCTGCTCAGGCAGGCTCAATTCCTGATGATGAGCCAGGTCCATCAGTTTCTACAGCACTAGCAAAAGATGGATCCCAACCTATTAATATCAGAAAAGTGGCCAAATAGGTCAGATGGTGTGAGACATAGCTACGTGCCTTTGCTAAGCAGTTTGCTGCTACTGTAGATAACAGAATCAGGGCTGCTCTTGAGCCCTTTTTCTACTTGGCCTGCACGAGTTCCAAATTTGGAGAACCGTTTTGATGCAAGGGTACAGGAGCTGGCTGGAGCAGAGCTTGCTGAATTCAGAGTGGCCCTAGATAAGGTAAAAGCTGAGATGGTGGTAGTAAAACAACACCAGTTTATGATTTCTACAGGGAAGATAACTGAGAAACCTGAGGATGAACCTCCTATCCTAGATCTCACTGTGGAGCTAGTGAAAAAGAAAAAGAAGAAAGACAAAAAAGCTGAAAAAGGTAGGAAAAAAATACAAGAAGGTGTGATAATGAGAGCAAGTTTGAGAGAAAGGTAAATAAGAAGAAGAAGGCAGAGAAGACACTGTAGGTAGATGATGAGTTGACAGACTAGGAGAAAGCAGATCTAAAAAGGGCAACACAACATCCCGAGAGGACAAATAGAAATGGGAAGAAGCACTACGAGTGAGAGCTAAAGGAGCTTCATCAAGAAGAACAACTGAACTGGAGCAAAGAGAAGCTCCTGATGAGGATAACACTGCTGCAGGGTCGAGGAACCATGATTTGAGACTTGATTGACTCTAGGTATATCCTAACCCTTAGGTTTTTTTTATTTTAAGTTGAAGATGTAGGGTAGCATGTAGTTGGAGCATATTCTGTAAATAACTAGGAGTAGTGCAAGTTTTGTAGGTAGTTAACTAATTTTGTGATTTTGAACACCTTTTCGAAGGTTTGTTTTGCATGACTGTATGAATTGCACCTTAGTGTGACCACTGTGCATCTCGTCATGGAATTAGCTTAGTTATCTAACCATCACTACTGAACAATTGCATAAACCAGATAGGTAGTAGCTTGTGATATTGCTTGTGTGCCATGTGTGTGTGAGACTATACCGAGCTCTTTTTGTAGTGTCAAATCTAGAACTTGCCCGGTTCATAATAGCGTAGTTGAAAGATAGGGATTAGGAAAGGATCATAGGCCTTTTTGATTTTTAAGTCACTTTTTGTTTTGCCTAAATGACCTTCCCTGAATGCATGATATCCCTTGATCCCAGTTTAAGCCTTAATTGACCATTTTTCTTTCTATGTTACCTATCATCTTTCCTTTTTAAATCATAATGAACCTATTTTGGCCCTGGTCCTCCTTGGATACTATGCACCTTAACATAGGCAAATAGCCTAAATTGAGGGTGGCTATCATAGGGGTGAGTGATATAAGTTGGGTATGAAGAAGGGTAGAGTAGAAGAGAAAGAATCAAAGAAAAAGAATAAAAGGTTGGGTGTTGGTGAAAAAGAGCAAGAAAGAAACTCTGCTTGAATAAAAAGAAGAGCACCCATCCAGAAAGTGTGATCAAGAAAATAGAAAAAAAGGGAAGAAAAAGAGAAAAAGAAAAGAAAAGAAAAAGAGAGAAAAAGAGGTTAATAAGTGGACCCCACATGTTAAGGTAGTGTCAAGGAGGTTAGTCACTCTAAATGCCTTATAATATCATACCATCCCTAGCCTACGGTACAAGCCAAAGAAAGACCTATATTGATCCTAGCGTACCTTTTTGGAAACCTTAGTAATGGCGATAAGGGAAAGCATATAGTATTTGGCATACACGGGTTTGAACTTTATTCTGAGAGTGAGTGTTTTTGTGATGATCGCTGTGTTTATATATTTGATGTCTGACATGAGAAAAAGAGGGGAATTTCTTTGTTGTGAGGGCACACTAGTATCTTGCTAAGTTATTTACTTGTTTGGGTAGTGTACATTAATACATGCATAATTGTTGGTACTTAGTTGATACCATGGGTAGAAGCCATTGTGATACATTGTTGCTTTTCAGTAAATTGCATAATTATTTTGAGTTGGTTAACCTTGGAGATGGTAAACTAAGTTTTGAGTTAAATTAGTCGTTGACTGCTGAATATTCATTGTATTCCCTAGTTAGTGGTTGCTTGAGGATAAGAAATTGTTTTAAGTTGAGGGTGTCGATGTGTGAGCAAAAAGCTAACATATTTAATGCTTTTTAGCTCAAAATAATTGTGAATTCTGAAGCAACTCTTTTTGTTTTGATGTGTTTGCTCATGGTATTGTAGAAAAAGGCTGAAGAAATAAGAATAAACAATAATAGAGCAAAAGACTTAAAAATCTGAGAAAAATAGAAGAAAACATGATTGACGACCTCCGTTATAAGTCATCATCCTCGTCATAGCCTATCAGCATTGGCGTCAGCCTTAACTAGGGAGTTGCAGTTTGAGGAGCTGTTCAAACGACGCTAGTGATGTGGCATCAAATTCGTGATAAGGCGTAAAGAATGGTGTCAGCCTTAAGTAGAAAGTTAGCATAGGAAGGAGATATCTGACAATGTCAGTGATACGCCGTCAGATTCCTGATGTGGCGTCAGTCATATCGTCAGCCTAAGATAGAACCTGAAGGCAACTGAAGCCTCTCAGGCGCCATCTATGATAGGGCATCAACTTCTTGGCGCGGCGTCAGCCTGGGCGTCACCTATTCCGGACAATTTTATTAATTTTGTTATTTTATTTCCTTAATTAGGATTTAGTATAAATAGCATATTTTAGTGTTTTTGAGAGGGAATAATTCATTTATTAGACATCAACTCTAAGAGAAGAGACACGTATTTTTGCTCTCTTTCATAAATTATTCTTGTGTTTTCATATCAACTAATTTTAGGGTTTCTACCTTGTGATTATATCGGAGGAACTACTTGCTGTTTTCTATCAATTCATAATTTTATCATTATAATCATGAATTCAACTTGTTATTTCATTCATCAAATCATGAGTGGCTAATTTCATTAGCCGGAGTTATGGGATCCATGGATTAGGGTTTGATATGATACTAGGTGTTTAATGGTTTCAAAGAGTAGTAAAACATCTTGAGTTTCTGTTGTTTTAACTAAAATCTAGTGGCTGCAAATATTAGGTTATGCCTTAGGTTTTATTTTCTTCTAACGTAGAAATAGACTAGAGGACGTGAATTATCAACAGGGACTCGGAAGCTACCAACCTTCTGTTTAATGATTAATGCCATAACTGGATTAATCTACTTGAGATAACTTACTATTGGAAATAGATAAGTTATCTAAGTTTGAGTAAATTAGATAATAAATTGTCTTATGAGGTCGACAGATAAGTCAGATAGTATAATCGTCAGGGATATTCTGCTGTTCTACTCATTCCGAGAATCTCTAGCATTACCTAGTATCTGTCAATTGTTGAAACCCTTGGTGAACATAGCTCTGGTGTCCCATTTATCTTTATTACAAACACTGAAGTATTGAAAGTGATAATTAACACACCGTGAACTTAAATCCCCATCTTTCAAAAATAGTAAACTACCCGTAAAATCTTTCATAAATAAATCAAAGTTCACGTCCTATTCCCTGTGCGATTCGACCCCAACCTAGTTGGGTTTTATATTGACAACGATCTCTTAAACCCATTCAAGAGTGTAATTTGAGCGTTATCACTGGTATGCCAAGCTCTACTTTGTTGGATCATCCAATCAAGAATTTTCGAGGCCTCTTGAAAAGTGAGATCGACAAATGTCCCCCCTGTGGCATTATCAACAACTGGCTTTGTAATAGAGTTTAACGCCCTGTAAAGAGTCTCCATCAGATAAATATCTATCCTATTATAGTTCAAGTACTGTATTAACTTCTTTTTGAATCTCTCCCATGTCTCATGAAGAGCTTCAGTTTAGAGCTGCCTAAAGTTGCTGATCTCATCCTTAAACTGTACCCTCATGGAAGGTGGAAAAAACCTTTCTAGGAAAGCCTCTTTCAACTGCCTCTAGTTGGTTATAGAATCGGACGTCAGCTTATTAAGACATAATGTTGCCACCCCATACAGAGAAAATGGAAATAAACACAGGAGAATGACATTCTGTGCCACTCTTGGGTTATTAAAAGACTTGAAAATAGTGACAAAGTTCACTAAATGCAAATTTAGATCTTCTCCCGGGAGTCCACCGACCAACCCCTTCAGATGAAGGAGTTGAATCATTGTACTAGTAATATTGAACTTTTCTCTTAGTGCTAGAGGTGGAGTAATAATATCTCCAGTGGCACCAACTCCATCCATTCCATCCTCATCATCATTAAGATCAAATTGCATAGTTTGGCGATTAGGTCTCGCCCTGAAAGGACGATTTCTGTTTACATTTCTGTTCACTGGTGCAGCTATATTCTCTGCATGCCTTCGATTAATAGGATCTAACAAGTTGTCCTCCCCCAAATCTTCATCATTAGGATTAGGATGATATGCCTGCTGACCATCATTCTACTGATTTAGTTGAGCTCCAGCCAAAGCAGCTAGTATCTCAATATCTTGAGGATCTGCCATTCTGCCAATTAGTTGCGGTTCCAGATGTATTGGTAATAATGGTACACCCAATCTCCATGTACTTGGCATACATAATAACTCCTCTGCACAGAAGAAAAAAAACAAACAAAAGTAAAATTTAGGAAACTTGACCAAAGGTCATTTAACAAACATAAACTTAAATGACAACCGTATTCCCCGACAACGGCGCCAAAATTTGATATGCCCAAATTACACCTCTCTTACGAGAGAGTAAGTAGCCGCTGTCAAATAAAGAACCCAAATAGGTTTGGTGTCAAATCCTACATGGAATACCGTGTTCACTAAGTATTGTGACTATTATTAGACTATTGATCTAAGGTTCCTGAGTAGAAGGGAGTCTGAATGTGTTAACAAATTTTTTTCGTATTTATATCACACATGGTCCAGCTAATGAGAGTTAATGTAGATTTAATTTCAATGAGAATGAATTAACTAGAGTTATGCTCACCAAGATGTTCAAACAGTTAGGGTTGTGAGTTGGCTCTCGACTTCTAACTTATGTGTTCAATTACCAAAATTATTGAATTCTAAGAATTACCCACATGTTTCTCAACTTAATGAGTGTTTCAATTTTACTTCTCTCAAACATAAAAGATTCATGCATTATTCAATAACACTCTTATGAGGGTTGGCCTGTTAAGGCATCAGCCCGTTAAACCAAAGGGTAAACCTATGGAGTTTATGTGAATCACTTCTTTTCCCAAAATCTAATTTCTTATCAGACAAGGGTTGTTCATATGCTCACTTCTAAAGTTTGCAATCAATAGATGACATTATAATGAAGAAAGATTCATGAAATTTTGATAGATGTTAGAAATTAAACCAATTCATAACCCCAAAATAGTTCTCTACATCAAGGCTCCCATAACCCTAGTTATGGGAGTTTAGCTACTTATCTCCATATAAAAATTAAAAGATATATTGATGCTCATAAATGACCTCAAGAGAGTACTAGAAAAAGTCACAATATTGTTCTTCTCAATTTTCAATGGAAAATATAAAAACTAATAATCAGCTCTCAATCTCTAGATTTAAATCTATATAAAAAGTGTTAACTCTCAATAGAGGAGAAAGTATGAAACTAATAACCAAAGATCCAGAATAAACCCTAATACTTGGTATTTATAGGAGACCAAAACTGCGGTTTTAAAATTCAAATTTGGAATTTCCGTTTCATGGTCGATGAGTCAAGCGACAGTTCATCGAAGGCCTGACAGTTCCTTGAAGGGCCAATGGTCTATCACCTAGACCATCGCTAGACCTCCAATGCTTCCATTTTCTGTTCTTGATCAACGGGTAAGGCGACTATTTATCGAGGGACCGATGTTCTATCGCCTGACTTCTAGTAATTCCTGATTCTATTTCTTGGTGATGGTTAAGGTCGATGGTTCATCGTAGAGTCGACGATTTGTCACCTGGACTGTAGTAGGATATCCAGAGTCACTGTCTTCTATTTTTGGGAAATGGTTCAAGCCAATGGTTCTTCGCAAGGTCGACGGTTCATCAATTGAACCGTCGATGATCATTTTTCCTTTACCTTGCCTAGTTTAATTCAAGACATCCTTCACACAGTTTTTATCCTGAAATTACTATAGTACACTATTAAATACAACAATAGTTACTGGAAAACACATAATTATCCAAAGAAAAGGCCTAAAATGTTCCGTCAAAGGCCAGAACGTCTTGATTGGCATTTCACAGTAACATCAACACGATCATACAGTCATTCCACTACCCATTTGGTTATGCTATCTCTATACATATGGAGCTATTACTGACTTTAACTACTAATTGGCATATTCACAGAAATAAGTAGGACGGATATAACTCAACATGCCCTCATAGTCAAAGAAGTCCACCTCACATTAAACAATTAAATCATGGATGAAACTAAGCTTCTCTCTCTTAGAAAAGAAGTTACAAAACATAGTGTACACCTATAAGCTTGCCCTTATCATCTAATGTTCTCTCATGATTGACTCGCCAAGATCAAGTAGGGGTTGCTAAGGGTTGTAATGAGGTTTTTGGCTTGGTAAGGGTTATTCATTTGGATAAGTGACTTAAAGTACAAAACTTCACTCTCCTTACCTATTTTGGTAGCTACTCACTAGAATTAAAGGTCCTTTTATTCATTTACAGTCAATATTATCCATCCACGCCCTTGTCCCAAACCAAATTTTTTTTATTCTTTTAAGACAACATCATCCATCCTCAACTTATGCTGATGTAGAGAGTTAAGGTACACAATATCAATTTAGATAGTTAACTAGACCTGGGCTAAGCTACTAACAATTCAATAGTAGCTTTCCTAAGTTAAAGTGCATAATGTCCACAATTGGACCAGGGCCAAAGCTAAGTACTAATACCTTCTAGAGAGTGAATCAAACTCATTTGGACAAAAAAAACACTAACACAACTCAACAGGGTTGACAAAAGAAACACAATGTTTTTGGTGGGTCATTCATTTGTCAAAGTGGAATACTAAAATAATAAGGCCAACTATCCTTTCTTATTGGTTCAAAACACATGACAACATCTAGTGAACCGGGCAAGTTCTAGGTGTAACACTTATGCCAGAACTAAACTAATACTCACCCAGACAGGCACTGAGCTAATTTCTATCTTACTAATTCTAAGGATCCAGATCACATAGCTATGCTTTGCTTCACTACTAACTTTATGCCAGTATTAGAATCATACATGGTTGCACAGCACTTTACCACTTGGTAAGAGGAAATAATTATATAAAAATCAAAAAACAAAACTTTGCCACGATCACTTGTCATTCTTATATACAACAAGCTGCTAACAAAAATAGCACTTTTATATCACACAATAACATTAATAACTGAACAGAACTTAAGAAAGGAAATATGCAACCCTACAATTAATGAACAAATAACTCATGGTACAAGTATGCCACCCCCACAAATACAAATATGCATTATCCTCAAAGCATCAAATAAACGTACAGAGGAGTGTGGTATACTTGTATTGCCTCTCATTCATCTGAGGCATCGGTGAAGTGTGGCGAGGCTTCAGCATCCTTACCGGGAGTAATGTTGACCCTTATAGTGGTGAGAGTACTCATAATCTCTCCTTCCGAAATTGGAGGTACCACATCTCTAGCCAGAGCTATAGGTTGCCCTTAGCTGGGGTAGAACTAGTAGACATTCCAGCTGCTTCATCTTGAAGCCTTTCCTGCTTCTTCTCTTCTTCCTTCTTTTGAATTCTTAGCTGCTCTCTTCGTATCATACTAAAATCTCTGCTCAGGTGACATAGCTGGAAGCCATTTCCTTTTAAAAGCTTTCCTTGTGGCTTTAGCAACTTTCTCATCCGTCTCTGCCACTCTCTTATCCTTATATTTGATAGGTCACCCCATTAAATCAATAAGACCTTCATCTTCATCTCTGGCAATTTGAACAGTATCAAATATGGTTTACTGTGGTTGCTGATTTATCTTATCCACGTCTTCCCAGAGTTTTCTAACTTCCTTAATCAATTTTAAAAAATTCAGAATAGAAAGGGTATCCAGCCTCTTGTTTATATGCTTCCCTATGTTATCCATTCATAGCTGGATGTTCCTGAAAGGCCGGTTCATTTCTGCCACAATTCTCTCAAGAAAGGGGTTTAAAATCTGCCCTCTATATAGCCAATTGCTTTTCAATTCTTGTCTGTGCTTGTACATATTTTGAAAATTTTTCATGGTTCATCCTGTATTTTAAGTATCAGGGCAGAACTGATATAGAATCTGTAGTTCCACCCATGGGCATTGAAGCTAAACCTGCAGAAGTAGTAGAAGGAACGTACGTAGCATGTGGTAATGGTATACCTGAAGGACCTTCTGATGACTCAGGAATTTATGCTGACTGAGTTTGCTGAGCTGCAGGCCTGTTGATTTTCATAACGAACTTCGACACATCCCTTGTCTTATCAATATCTTGCTTGTGTATTACCAGGATCTCATTATCAATTTCGCTGATCTATGGAACCTTTGCTTGCTTTCATAATTCCATGATAATACATGGGAATGGTAGCATAGTCTGATTCTTGTAAGAGAGGAAGAACAATTCATCAGAAATAATATGGCCAAAATCCACTATTAGTCCCTCAATCAAAGTAGCAACAATCACAACCCTAGTGAGTTCTAGGCGGTTATCACCGCCAGTGGACATTAACCACAGCCTCACAATTGCCCACCAGAACTTGGCACTAAAATTTAGGGATGACTTGGATGTCTTTTCTTAGGGGTTATGTAGCCATGCAGGATCTTCTCCCTCTGTCAGTATCCTACCTAACCACAACCTTTTATGGGTTTGTGTGAACAATTGATGCTCCAATTCTGATATTGCACGGGGAATCTGATATTCAACTCCAAATAATAATATATTCGACATGCGTTTTGAAATATCTATATCAACTCCACAAATAGGAATGGTGTCCAGCTTGTTCATGTCAGCCGCTGATGCAACTTAAGGACATTTTTTTTCAAGCAATGCCAAGTAATTGGCAAAAAATTCATGAACCAGATTCGGTTGATAGGTCCTCACCGGCTTACTCATCTATGCCAGTTCATATTCATTGAATTGAGACTTAAGCTCTGGGTATTCGTGCAAGGTCGTAGTAACAATTTGATGCTATTAAAAAAAAGCCCTCTTTATGGATTTCCTGTCTATTGGTGCCATCCCATTATAGAAATGCTCTCGAGTGCCCTTTATCTGCCACCGTATATCTTTCCGTACTTGCAGATCTTTGTGTCAAACCAAATTCGGGTCCTCTTGTTCAGGGCTCTCCACTTGGATAAGGTGAGGTAGTTCAACCCCTTCCTCAATCAGAATTGAACTTGAGTTGCTGTTGCTACTACTTTCACCCTACTCTTCTGACTAGGAGGATGAGGAAATGACCTGCTGATTTCACTAGGTGTTGCGTCCCGGTACGTCCATCCTTTGTGATCTAGCCCCTTGGCCTCTACCCTTACCTCTGGTGGTTGGTAATTTTTTTGCCATGATACGTGCAAGCAATAGGTTATTAGTTCAAAGACTTAAACCAAAAAATAGGAAAAATTATTGTCCAATGATGGCTAGGGCGATGCTCCGTCAACCCAAACCATCGGGTCATTCAGTAACATTGACCCTGAGAAAGTGGTGATAGTTTCAGGTGATGGGTTATCGGGTATCCGACGGTCCGTTGCTATGACCGTTGCCTGTCATTTTTACTTTCAGGTTTTGTTTTGGCATTTTATCAAACACCTGCACACTTTAATTTCAAGCACGATTATTCATGGCTTTTTCACTAATAATACACTACTCATTTTTTTTCTTGATCCTTGGGCTACTCAGACTTCACCCAGGATAAAGTTTGTCATATTTTCTTTTAGTTCAGACCCACAAAGATGAACTCAAGATCAGAGAGAAATATTTCTATATTGCAAACTTCACATGCTTTCTTTATTCTTGGTGTTGAATAACATAGAAAGTAATAGAGAGAACATACCTTAGTGTTGCAGTACTTGATTATTCTCCTGACTTGTACTCTAAACACTGGACATAATAAGACACCTGACTTTTATGAAGAACTCTTTGCTGTTTGTGATTGAAAGAACAAAGTGAATATAAAATTTAAATAGATGGGGAAGAGGGAAGTGGAAAGTCTTCAGAGAGGATTAAAGGGTTTAGATGGATTGAATAGTTTGGGAGTTACTCAATTGCTTCAAATTATCTATATTTAAAAATATTTGGGTCAGATAAGAAATAAAATTTTGGATATTTAAATCGATCTGACCAAACCCACTAAAATAGGGTTATGTACGATATTCGCGCAATGGTCCATCACATAAGAGACGATCCGTTGGGAGACCCATCGTTCCATTCTAGAGAACTTAACTTGGGGCACATTGGTGATTATTGAGTAGACGTTCCGTCGAGTATGCGACGGTCTGTCGGTCAATCCATCATAATTCTTCTGTAACCTGGTTTCTGGACTCTGCTGCGACAGCTACCACGACGGTCTGTTAAGTCACCGACAATCCATCGGGTAACCAGTCGGTCACCCCCAAACTTTCTCAGCTTCTGTTTTCTTGCACTGTCATATCTGCACACCTATCAAACCCTTTATTTTGTAAAAAACAACAAAACAAACACCAAAATAACTCAAACTAGTACTTTACAACAATACACTGTGGGTTGCTTCCTACTAGCGCCTGATTTATTATCGCGGCATAACTCAGTTATCTCGATTAATTAGACTTTATCAAGATAGACAACAACAATGATCTTTATTGAGTCCTTTTGACCGATATATAGTTTCACACATTGCCCATTTACCTAAAAGACACTTCCATCTTCATTTTCAAGTTCCACTACTGCAGATCAGTAGGCTTGATTCACTTTAAATGGGCCAGACCATTTGGATTTGAGCTTACCTGGAAACAATTTTAGTCTAGAGTTGAATAGAAGCAGCAAGTCACCTTTCTAGAAATCCTACTTTTCAATCCTGCTATTATGGTACTTCTTTATTTCCTTGTATCCATCTCATTTAGCTACCCCAGTCTCATATTCACTGCCCTATTCCAGTTCAGATTAAGATAATTCAGTACCCATAATGCTTTATGCTCTAGCTCAATCGGCAAATGGCACGCCTTGCCATAAACCAATTCGTATGGCGACATACCAATGGGTATCTTGAAAGCCGTTTGATATGCCCATAAGCCATCGTCCAACTTCCTAGACCAATCCTTCCAGCTAGCATTTACAGCCTTGGCCAGTATAGCTTTGATTTACTGATTAGAGATTTCCACCTACCCACTGGTCTGTGGGTGATATGGAGTAGCCACCTTATGTTGTTTGACTCCATATTTTGCCAAGGCGGCTCTAAATATCTTGTTGCAAAAGCGTGATCATACATCACTTATGATGGTACGTGGTACCCCAAAGCGAGAGAATATATTTCTCTTTAAAAATACAACAACCCACTTTCTTTCATTATCCGCCAGAGCCACTGCCTTGACCTATTTTGACATGTAAGAAAGGAAATCTGCCACCCTACAATTAATGAAAATGCAAATAACTCATGGTACAATCACGGCACCCCCACAAATATAAATATGTTTTTCCTTTTAGCAGTTTTCCTTGCGGCTTTAGCAGTTTTCCTTGCAGCTTTTTTAGCTTTCTTATCCATTTCTGCCACCTTCTTACCTTATCTTTGATTGGTTTCCCTATTAAATCAACAAGACCTTCATCTTCATCACTGGAAATTTGAACAGTACTAAATATGGTCTGCTGTGGTTGCTGATTTATCTTATCCAGGTCAGCCCAAAGTTTTCTAACTTCCTCAATTAATTTTGCAAAATCTGAAATAGACAGGGTATCCAGCTTCTTAATGATATGCTCCCCCATGTTTTCCATTCGTAGCTGGATGTTCCTAAAAGGTCGGTTCACTTCCTCCATAATTCTCTCAATAAAAGGTTTGAAATCTGCCCTCCATATAGCTAATTACTTTTCAATTCTTTTCTATGCTCGTACATACTTTGTAAAATTTTTATGGATCAACCTGTATTTTGAGTATTGAGGCAGAACTGATGCAGAATCTATAGTTCCACCCATGGGCATCTAAGCTGAACCTGCAGAAGTAGTAGGAGGCACATATGTAGTATGTGGTAATAGCATACCTGAAGGACCTTCTGATGACTCAGGAATTAGTGTCGACTGAGTTTGCTGAGCTAGAGGCCTGTTGATTTGCATATCTAACTTTGACTTATCCCTTGTCTTGTCAATATTATACTTGTGTATTGTCAGGATCTCATTATCAACTCCGCTGATCAAAGGAACCTTTACTTGCTTACATAATTCTATGATAAGGCATGGGAATGGTAGCATAGTCTGAGTCTTATGAGCGTGAAAGAACAATTCATCAGAAATAATGTCGCCAAAATTCATTGTCAGTCTTTCAATCAAAGCAGCAACAATCACAGCTCTAGTGAGTTCTAGGCGGTCATCACCGCCAGTCGAAATCATCCTCAGCCTTACAATTGCACACTAGAACTTGGCCCTAAAATTTAGGGATGGCTTGGATATCTTTTCTCAGGGGTTGTGTAACTATGTAGGCTCTCCTCCCTCTGTCAGTATCCTGTCTAATCACATCCTTTATTGGGTCTATGTGAACAACCAATGCTCCAAGTCTGATATTGCTCGGGGTATTTGATATTCAGCTCCAAATAAGAATCTATTCAACCAGCATTCTGAAATATCAGTATCAACACCACGAACAGGAATGGTGTCCAGCTTGTTCATGTCAGCCGCTGATGCACCTAGAGGACATTTTTTTCAAGAAACACCAAGTAATTGGCAAAAAATTCCTAAACTAGATTCGGTTGATAGGTCCACAATAGCTTACTCATCCATGATAGTTCGTATTCATTGAATCGGCGCCCAAGCTCTAGGTATTCGTGCAAGGTCATAGTCATAATTTGATGCTATTAAAAAATATCCCTCTTTATGGATACCCTGTCTGTTGGTTCCATCCCATTATAGAAATTCTCTCGAGCTTCCCATACTTGCAGATCCTTATGCCGAACCAAATTTGGGTCCTCTTATTCAGGGCTCTCCAATTGGATAGGGTTAGGTACTTCAACCCCTTTCTCAACCATAATTGAACTTGAGCTACTGTTACTACTACTTTCACCCTCCTCTTCTGACTGGGAGGATGAAGAAATGACCTGCTGATTTCATCGGGTATTGCGTGCCGGTACGTCCACCCCTTGTGATCTAGCCCCTTTGCCTCTACCACTATCTCTGGTGGTTGGTAATATGTTTTCCATTATACCTGTAAGCAATAGGTTATTAGTTTACAAACTTAAACCAAAAAATAGGAAAGTCTAAGATGGCTAGGGCGATGGTCCGTCAGTCCAGCGATAGTTCGTCGACCCAAATTGTTAGGGTCATTCTAGTAACATTAACTCTGAGAAAGTGGCGACGAGTTCAGGCGACGGGTCTTCTGGTATCCGACGGTCTGTTACTCTTACCATCGCCTATCATTTTCACTTTTATGTTTAGTTTCGGTATTTTATCAAACACCTTCACACTTTCATTTCAAGCACAATTATTCATGGCCTTTTCACCAATAATACACTACTCATTTCGCTTTTTCTTGATCCTTAGGCTACTCAGACTTCACCCAGGATAGAAATTGTCATATTTTCTCTTAGTTCAGACCTACACATATGAACTCAAGATCAAAGAGAAATATTTCAATATTGCAAACTTCACATACTTTCTTTATTCTTGGTGTTGAATAACATAGAAAGTAATGGAGAGAACATACTTTAGTGTTGCAGTACTTGATTATTCTTCTGACTTGTACTCTAAAAACCGGATGCAATATGACACCTGACTTTTATGAAGAACTCTTTGCTCCTTGTCATTGAAAGAACAAAGAGAATATAGAATTTAAATAGATAGGGAAGAGGGAAGTGTTAAGTCTTCAGAGAGAATTAAAGGGTTCAGGTACGTTGAATAGTTTGAGAGTTACTCAATTTCTTCAAATTATCTATATTTAAAAATATATGGGTCGAATAAGAATGAAAAATTTGGATATTTAAATCAATCCAACCCAACCCACTGAAATAGGGTTATGTGCGACGGTTAATCGCATAAGTGGCGATCTATCAAGAGACTCATCGGTCTATTCCAGAGAAAATAACTTGGGGCACATTGGCGACGGTTGAGTCGACGGTCCGTGAAGTATGCGACGGTATGTCGGTCAACCTATCACGATTCTTCCAGTAACCTAGTTTTTGGACTTTACTGCGATGGCTACCACAATGGTCCGTCGAGTCACCAACGATCCATCGGGTAACCAGTTGGTCACCCCCAAACTTTTTCAGCTTTTATTTTCCTGAACTATCAAACCTGCACACCTACACAAACCCTTTAACTTGTTCAAAGCAACAAAACAAACACCAAAATAACTCATACTAGTTTTTTACAACAAAACACTATGAGTTGCCTCCCACTAGCGCCTGATTTATTATCAGGTCATGAATTGGTTATATCAATTGATCAGACTTCATCGAGATAAATAACCCCAATGCTCTTTATCGAGTCCTTTCAACTGGTATACAGTTTCACACATTGCCCATCTACCTTGAAGACACTTCCATATTCATTTTCAAGTTGCACTACTCCAAATGAGTAGACTTGATTCACTTTAAATGGGCTGGACCATTTGGATTTAAGCTTACCTGGAAACAGTTTGAGTCTGGAGTTGAATAAAAGCACCAAGTCACCTTTCTGGAAATCCTACTTTTTAATCCTGCTGTCATGATACATCTTTATTCTTTCCTTATATAGATCAACCTAATCAAAAGTTCCAAGAAGAAACTCATCCATCTCATTTAGCTACCCCAGTCTCATATTCGCTGCCTCATTCCAGTTCAAATTAAGCCACTTCATGCCCACAACGCTTTATGCTCTTGCTAAATCGACAAATGGCACACCTTGCCATAAACCAATTAATATGGTGACATGCCAATGGGTTTCTTAAAAGCCATTTGATATGCCCATAAGTCATCGTCCAGCTTCCTAGACCAATCCTTCCAGCTAGCATTTATAGTCTTGGGCAGGATAGCTTTGATTTCCCGATTAGAGATCTGCACCTGCCCACTGGTCTATGGGTGATATGGAGTATCTACCTTATGCTATTTGTCTCCATATTTTACCAAGGATGCTCTAAATATCTTGTTGCAAAAGCATGATCCTCCATTGCTTATGATGGTACGTGGTTCCCCAAAGTAAGAGAAGATATTTCTGTTTAAAAATGCAACAACCCACTTTCCTTCATTATCCGCTAGAGCCACAATCTCGACCCCATTTTGACACGTAATCAGTAGCAACTAGTATGTACTTTATCCTAAATAAGCTCACGAAAGGCCCCATGAAATCAATGCCCCACACATAAAATAATTCTACCTCCAGGATTTTAGACATTGGTATCTCAAAGTGCTTTGAGATGGACCTTTGCCTTTGACATTGGTCATATCTCTTCATGAACTCATAAGTATCCTTGAACAAAGAGGGCCAATAGTAGCCTCTCTGAAGAACTTTTGTTGCAGTACGATCCCCTGCATGGTGACCTCGAACTGGGGTAGCATGACTCGCTTCCAGTATACTCAACATTTCTACTTCTGGGATGCACTATCTAATAATACCATCCGCACATTGCCAAAAAAGATATGGCTAATCCCATAAGTATTGGTTCACATCATGGATAAACTTTATTCTTTGATGAAATGAAAGATTCTCTGAGATCACCTCACTCACCACATAATTTGGAAAATCAGCATACCAGGGTATTTTCTCCATAACAACAGCCAAGATTTCCTCATCAGGAAATGTATCATTGATCTCCAATTCATCTATGGCTGCTTGTCCCTCTTCAAGCCTAGACAGGTGGTCCACAACTTGATTTTTGTAACCCTTCTGATCTTTGACTCCAAAGTCAAACTCTTGAAGCAGCAGATCCCATCTAATTAACATTGGCTTAACATTTTTTTTGCCATCAAACATCTCAAGGTTTCGTGGTTAGTGTGGACCACCACCTTGGTTCCTCTGAAATATGCTTGGAACTTTTCAAAGGCATATACAACTGTAAGGATTTCCTGTTCTATGATGGTGTAGTTCTTTTGAGCTCCATTCAATGCTTTGATGGCACAATATATTGGTTGAAATAATTTGTCTTTCTTTTGTCCCAGCACAACTCTAAGGGCAACACTGCTTTCATAACACATGATCTCAAATGGTTTTGACCAATCCGGTGCAACAATAATAGAAGCATCAACCAACTTCTCTTTAAGGCATTCAAATACCTTTAAGCAATCACTATCAAAGGAGAATTTGACTTCCTTCTCCAGAAGTTTGCAAAGGGGATTTTCAATCTTTGAGAAGTCGTTTATAAACCTCCTATAAAAGCCAGCATGACGAAGGAAACTTCGCACCCTCTTTACCAAAATAGGAGGTGGAAGCTTCTCTATAATCTCAAGGAAATAGGAGAACAATGCCCTCCTTCACCATAAAGTGGCATTTCTCCCAATTAAGCACAAGATTGTACTCCTTATACCGCTGCAAAGCCCTACTCAGATTAATTAATTAATTTTAATAAAACCGACCACTTGTGGTCGATATTTTTATTTAAATTAATTAATTAATTTTTATAAAAGCGACCACATGTAGTTGATTCTTTTATTTAATATAATTAATTACTTAAAAATACAAATCACAAGTAGTCATTTTTTAAAAATTAATTAATTAATTATATTAAACTGACCACAAGTGGTTAATTTTTATAAAATTACCAGAAAATCGACCACATGTGGTCGATTTTCTGGAACTCTTTTTTATGTGGTCAGTTTTTGTAAAATTTTACAAAAAACTAACCACTTGTGGTTAGTTTTTCTGGTAATTTTTTTTAAAATAATACCTTATATATGCTACATTCCATCAATAAACAAACCAAACGAGCATACAATATATATGCTACATTCTATTCAAACAACCAACATGCAATATGTGTCTAAAAACATACAAAAGTGCAAAAACTACAACTCATCTCCAAGTCAAACTATAACACATACAAAAGTCTAAAAATACCACTCATCATCCTCTTCGTCATCTACATCCTCAGCCGCACACATATGATTTGATTTATCATCTGCGGTGATATCATCCAGTGGGCCTAGACCTTTCACAGCCTGAACTGCATCACCAGGACAAGGAGGAAGAATCCCTACAGATCGAATAAAAGAGCTAAACTACTGCTGCAACATGTTGATTTTTGATGTTGTTTTCTCTGCCTTCTGCTTCGTGCTTTCTCTCTATGTAGCAAGCTCTTCAATGAGTTTAGAAATCATTTTTTAGTGATTTAATGATTTCTCTATCAACTGATGAGGGATAGTATGTAGGGCTGGACGAAGACCTAACATTCTCGCTTAAATATTTTCTGTGGTATCCGTAGTATTGGCCTCTAACTGGAGGACCCATAGTTTATTTCCATAACTTCTTCTCTACATCTTTAGGTATTGTGTCACCCTGACTTTCAAGAGGCTGAGTACTACAATACTCATTAATGAGCTGTATATATTTTTCCTATATTTAAAGTAAAGTTAAAATTAATAGTAAAAAAATATTAAACTACTCGTACTTGAATAATATCAACTTTGAGAAAAAGATGCATATGTAGAAAATTTGATTCTTACATGGGTAGCTTTTGCACGAGGCTCAACCAAGACATCTTCATCAGTTGGGTTCTTTTTCTTCCTTATATGGGTCTCCTCGAATACCGTATCTTGTCTTACCTTCCTACCCAATTTTTTTGCCTACATATGATAAAATTATTAATCTTTAAATAATTAAAAATTTAAATAGAAACAAACAATTGAAACTGTAAAAGTTACATATCATTTTTTTTCTCCGACTAACTGCACCCGCAGTATGTAGAGGGCTACACTTGGATGATGTCCTAGGTTTCTTTCCTTTCTCAGTCAACACTTGGTATTCTTTCCTATTCCAATAGTGAAGATAATCTTGCCGTATGGGTTTGAGTATAAACCCTAGTCGTACCCTATTCGTTCTGGTATAATCCAATAGACCGTTCATCCTGGCTCTAGCTCTTCTATATAAATTCCTCTTTATAGTATGGACATGGGCGTCATCCCACCAAAAATATTTCTACAACAAAAAAATATAATATTTAATTTTTGGTTCTAACAATGTGTTAGGTTTTCGATAAGTTAAATTCTTATATGAAATTCTTTAAAAAATTTTTCTCTTTTATTTTCTGAAACATTTTGCGAACTAGTCCATTTAGTCATAATTTTTCCAATTCCCTCACCGGGCATAAACCTACATCATAAGATCAAATAGTAATTTCATAGAGCATGATAATATAGTAAATAAAAAATAAATAATGTTATTATATTTAGAAATCTTACCCTACTCTATATGGAATAATATACTGCCTTGGATAAACATCTCTATCTCCGGGATGAGGAATAAGTACTAGTGGATGCATTGGAGTAGGAAAATCTGAAGCACCAGATGAAGTGCCTCCAAGATGAAGATCTGTCAACCTAATAGATCCAGCAGAATCACTGTGAGAACATGGGTGACTGCTAGTAGAGGGTACTGCAAAAGATGGTAGATGACCGGATATGATAGCGGTCGTCTGATAGTATTGTGATGGCGGTGGCATAGGGATAGGACCAGAATGAGTTGCTGTAGACCCATGAAGTGGACCCACATGTGTAGAAGCAGGAACTGAATGCTGCGAAGACCTAGAATATGGGGGTCATGTTGGCACATCAGCAAACCGACCCTCAGATATATATGAATACCTGTCAATCATATATAAGGCAGAGGTTGTTTTTTTATTTTAGAAATGAAACTAGTAAAGTAAGATGCCAGAAATCTTGATTTCGTCTTGTCTTTACTCTTCCCCCTATCCTTCCGTCTCTTGTCTGCTTAACTTTGATACCCGAATCTCCTTTTGTTTGAAGTTTATTAGACATGAATGAACCCGAACAGACATACCCCCTATTTTTGCTTTATGCCATATGGGTTTAGTTTCATAATGTTATTACCTGACTCCATTTATTGAATTTAGTGGGGATCGCTTTTGGCATCTAGCTCCACGACGTGGTCTTGACATCCAAGGTGTCCTATTCATGTCAAGTTGTGTCTTATTCTTTTGTTGCTCCATTCCAAGCATTTTTGTGTTGTTTCCAACTGATTTGAAGCTTGTATATCCTTAATATATAATCAGAATCAAATCACCATTCTTATTATAGAATTAAACACAACGGATTAGAGCTCAAAACACACATCCAAAACGACGATCTAGAAACTTAATCTAAGAATACTAACTTTGCCCCATTTGATCTTTCAATTAGTTTTGACTATTGTCTTGATTTAATTGCAATTTTAACATTATAAATAAGTTGTTCCACACATAATTATATAATAATACCATTAGGAACTCATTATAAACTTTAGAATCAATCGAGATCAACTAGAACAACACATAGCTCAAGCTAGTAACACTAGTTTTCTCACATGAACTCTAAATGACCAACTTTAATCCAAATTTGTTTGAAAACACCTTTAAACATTAAAATCACATAATTAAAATATATATGCTTATTTATATCATTATTAACACATTAAGCACATGAATTGTCCTTAAAACAAGGCTAAATAAATCCAAATAACAACACTTAAGTGCATAAATCCACCTTAGATCATCACCCCACACTTAAAGTCTTGTTCATCCTCGAACAACTCTTTACTCTAAGCATCGTAAGCTGAGGTGACTCCAAACTTATACTACAAGCAAGACACCGAAGCTAGTACTACACTGACGACACAGAATGCAAGTTTCTCCACTAAGCATGTTACATACACAGTTGGAAGTTCAAGAACACAACTGTAAAACATCCTAGACTCAAGAACTGACTCACCTAGTTATCAAACACATCAAAACTCACAAAAATGTAGTTTGTAACATAATGGGTACAAGAATAAAATTGAGCTCACTCTCAAAGGAATTCACAAGTTACACATATTGAACCAAAGGCTTTCACTTAGTGTGGTACTTTACTAATATCAGAATGATAAAGCTTAGGATCAAATAGGTCTTTAATAGCTGTAATGTAGTCTAAGGGATGGGTTGGAACTATTCTTTCTAGTAATAGTAACTGTCTTCCCTAAGCAATTTAACACATCACATTATACAATTAAGATCAATATCTAACAACCAACTTTCACCTCTACAACTTTTACACACCTTTTATTTTACCCCATCTATTTAAGCTCATTAACATAAAATATGGTAGGAGCATTTTCTATTACTTGTTGATTCAATTTTTTGAGCATAAATTTTCTTTTTCACTCCCAACTACAACACATCAACTCTACACACCAATAACCACTAATTTGGGACTTCACTTTCACCTTTTTTCCTCATATTTTTTCACAATCCTTAATTAATTTTTACTAAAGCACTTAAGAGCTTTGGATCAAATTAAGGTCTATCAAAGAAGGGATTGGCTACTAAAGAATAAGATAAAGGCTTAATGAGGCTGACTAAGATTATGCATAATGGTAGGCAAAAAGAGGGTATAAACATGGCTATCAAAGAAATGCCTATATAATATCCTAAACCCATACTCTTTATTTTGTTTTGCATACACACCAAAAAAGTTCTAGCATCAAATATAAGAAGGAATATAAAAAAATCTCACACACACATGGAATATGCTTAACTCAAGTAGGACCATCATAAACTCTTAACTAAACAATCTAATGAATTCAACATTAATCCACTAGTACAAAGGTTATAATCATGAGTGTAGGAATTTAAAAATTAGCAATTCACACAATGAACATGCTTTTCAATCAAAACACTTGCATCTTCCGATCAAATGTAGCACCAACAAGAATATCTTATCATATCCTAAAAAAATTTTAAAATTATCCCTGAATATGGGAATTTCCTACCCCCTCTTAAGAATCTACTTTGTCCCCAAAGTATACTCTAAAGTAGGGAGAGAAATACTCTTTGAGTCTTCTAGGCCTAACTAGTAGTATTTTATTTATCAAATGGGCCTGAGGAACCCACACTTAGTCTTCGCCATGCTCGTTAGCTCAAGTTTTTCGGTACTCATACTTTCTATCATCCTGTGACTCTACCAAAACAAAAACAAAAACTAGTGAAGTAAAAAGTAAAATACTAAAAGTAAAACATACCTTAACTTGGGTTGCCTCCCAGGCAACGCCTAATTTAGTGTCATGGTACGACCTAATCTGCAATTATTTATTTTCATTCATCTTGTTTCTAACACTCGGATGCCATTATTTTGTTTGTTTCTAACCACTTGAGTTTCAACTCTCAAGGTCAATAACTCTCTCAATAATAGCCTTCTTAGGCTCATAAATTTGCATCATTTTAGCCTTGGGTATTGGTGGCTTGGGCTGCTCAATGAGAAAGTCCAAAGAGGTCTTTTAGGGAATAAAATCCACCACCCTACACTTATACCCTTCAATCACTATAATCATGTACAAATCTTTGTAGTGGGATAGTGTGTTAAGCGGTTTGTAAACTTTGAAAAATGCCTCTTAATCATCCAACCTCATTATGAGTGTTCCCGCTCTCATATATATCCAAGCTCCTCCCATTGCCAAAAATGATACATCTCAAGATGACTCGTACGTTTTCATATTTGTAAAAATCTGAAACAATAATGTTAGCAAGAATAATAAACTTGCCAACCTTGATAAGAACATCCTCTATGACCCCTTCAGGATGGGCTATGGTCTCGTTTGACAATAGTAGTAACATAGAGCTCGATCTTACCTTCCCCAAATCTAAAGTATTGAACAAAGAAAGGGTCATCAAATTGATGCTTGCCCCTAAGTCTCTAAGTGCGTGTTCCACCTCAATATACCCAATTTGAATAAGGAGATTAAAATTTCTAGGGTCTTTGAGATTATTGGGTATCTTCTACATCACCACAGATCTGCACTCCTTAGTGAGTGCTACTATCTCCACATCCTGCAGCTTAACTTTATTTGTGACCACACCCTTTAAGTACTTAGCATACTTGGGCATTCCCTACAAATCATTTAAAAAGGAAGGTTAATATGAAGCTCTCTGAATGTGTCAAAAAATGTTTTGAAGCATGCATCCTCCTTTGCCTTTATATGTTTCCTTGGAAAATGTAGTGGTGGTCTCTATTTCACCTAATCAACAACTTTTGTTTTGGAGTACTCAGACTTCCTTGAAGTTTCAACATCACTGTTATCTACCTGATTAGGAACCAAATCAGTATCTACCTCATTAGTTTTCTTTGGAGGTTCTTTATTGAGCCCCTTACCACTCCTGTAGTGATTGCCATAACTTAGGATTTTTAGTATCAGTTGGCAAACCACCTTGAGCCTTGGTATTCTACGCTGCTGCTATCTAACCTATCCACAACTCCAAGATCCTTGTAGCCGCTTGCTGGATTTTTTTATCTACTTCTAATTTTGCTTGAGCAACTAAGATATATTTCAACATCTCTTCTATATTGCTAGGGGCCAGATTTACTTGAGCCTGTGGTTACTGAAACTATTGTGGTTAGGTGTTCTATTGATGATTTGGTGGCTGAGTCTGCCACTTTAGATTTTAGGCGTTCCCATAATTTGGCCTTTGACCATTTCCCATAAACATCACTAACTCATGATTTGTAGAATACATATCTATAGAATGGCCTTTATTGCCACAAACCACATGCCAAATACTTGTCTGCTGAATTGGATTCACTGTTGCTCCAACTTCATATTATTGAATTGAGTTGTTAAGTGATTTTATAATACAGAAATCTGAGTAGATACACCAGTAACTGATCCACTTCCAGCATTTCTACAACCTTCTTTGTCGTATTTCCCAATTCAGAATGCCATTCAGGATTTCCTTGCGCAACCTGGATCAATAAAGTATATAGCTCATCATACATTAATTCCAACACTTGACCACCTGAATTTGAATCTTGCTAAATTTTGTGTTGTGATCAAGTGCTTCAACAAAAATATGAGCTAATACCTTATTGGATTGATAATGATGCTGACAGACCCGAAGAAGAGCTTTGAATCTCTCTCAAACATGATATAAGTTCTCATCCACCCTCTATTTAAAGCTTATAATCTCACTGCTTAGTTCACCGTCTTGCCAGATGGAAAAAGTTGGATGAGTAATTTCTTGGCTAAGTCATCCCAAGTTGTGATTGAACTTACCGACTCAGCGTTCAACCACTTCTTCGCTTTCCCCAATAATAAAAAGGGAAAAGTGTCAGTCTAACATATTGAGTTGACACACCCATAGGGATGAATGTGTCACTAATCTCAAAAAAATTCTGCAAGTGGACTTGTGGATCTTTATGTGAAAGTCCAACAAACTGTCCACCACTGATCAAAAGCTACACCATGTTCTGTTTCATCTCAAAGTTACCTCTAGCAGCTAGTTTTTGAAAAGGGGGGGGAGAAAATTTGTCGAAAGTGGGACTGCCACTTCACGAACCATCCTGTGGGATAGTTGATCTTCATTCATTAAAGCAAGATTGTCTTGTTCCTTTGGAAATTATGAGATACGGGGGAGAAAGATTGATTCTCTCCTTTGTTGATGGGAGTGTTGCTCGGGTTTGGGGCTTGGTTCAACCAATTTACTATTCCTTGCCAGCTTGCAAGCATATAAACTTGTTTCCTACAAAATCAATCCCAAGATGTAGAGTAAAGCATAAAATAAATCTAAAAAGTAAAAATGAAACAAAAATAGTTGCCAAGTTACAAGTCCGTGGCAATGGTGCCAAAAAATTATTGCGCCCAAACACACACACAAGTGTACATGGTCTCACCAAGTAACACAATGGACTCTTACAAAGCCAAATATCAATCCCTCAGAGACATGTGTTAAACAACTATTCACTTCTAGTTCGACTATTGAGATTAAACTAGTGAAAATATAACCAAAATAGTTTTGAAAATTTGTAATTAGAAGTAAACTAAAATAATGAGGTAAAGTAAAGACTTTGGACAATCGATGGATAAAAACCCAGGTTTAAGGCACTATAAATGATAATACTATGGTATTGAACTTCATTCATTCGATTGCTTATCTTGGTTGTTGATTCCTAGGGTTTATCATATGATTATGGCCTCCCGATATCTAATCGTCTACCTAACTTTGGCATTATAATTACATTATTGAGTTGGGATGTAATAATCCAATTAGATGCATGAAGTTATAACTCTACATATGAACCAAACAAGGCTTCTAGGTATATCCCTATCCTAGTCTCTAATTTTAATTTTTTATTTTATAAAAGAATAAGAACCTTGTTCTATCTATCCCCTTGTTCTATCTTTCAATTCCCCCTCCTAAGATCATAAGGTTGATAATATATGTATTCTAAAGTTAGATACTTCTTAAAATAGTTAAAACAAGGATAAAAAACAACCAAATATTATAAGTAATCCAAAGAAACTCAATTCAAAATAAAAATAAACATGTTCTTGGCCTTAACCCCTGAATAAGGCTTTTAGCCACTCATGGACATAGTCGTATTAAAGATAATTGAATGCAAGATAAAATCCATTAAGAAGATAAAGTAAAAGAATAAAAACCCTAATTGAAGTGTGTTTAATCCCCTCTCCAAGTTTCAAAGCCGTCCAAGGTGTTTCCAATTGATTTGATGTGTTCCTTTTATAAAGGGACTCTATTTTCTGCAGTTTGCACCTCACCATGATGCGGGACTAGTTTTTTGTGTCTAGCTCTGCAATGCGGCCTTATCATAGTGAGATATTGGATTGTTCCACTAGATAATTTACACTTGGTGCAATGCATGGCTAGTTTTCCGCATCTAGCTCCGCGATGCGGTCTTGACATCTAAGGTGTCCTATCACGTCAACTTGTGTCTTGTGCTTTTGTTGCTCCATTCCAACCATTTTTGTGTTGTTTCTACTTGATTTGAAGATTTTATATCCTTAATATAAAATAATAATCATCTAACCAAGCTTTATATAGCATTTAAAATAATGTATTAGAGCTCAAAATACACAACATCCAAACGTCGAACTAGAAACTTAAACTAAGAATACTAGTTTTGCCCCTTTTGATCTTTCACTTCCTTTAGTTTTTTGGCTAGATTCAATTGAACTTTATACACTGTAAAAAATTATTACACATATAATTACACAATCATACCATTAGGAACTCAGTATACACAATCATACCATTAGGAGCTCAAGTTGTCTCATATGAACTCTAAATGACCAATTTTAATCCAAACTTGTTTGAAAACACCTTTAAACATTAAAATCACATATTAAACACTTATATGATTATTTATATCATTATTAACACATTAATAACATGAATTGTCCTCAAAAAAATGCTAAATAATCCCGGATAACCACATTAAAGTGCATAAATCTATCTCAGATCATCACCCCATAATTAAAGCCTTATTTATCCTCGAAAAACTCTTTAGTCTAAGCATCATAAGCTGAGGTGACTCCATACTTCTACTACAAGAAAGACACCCAAGATAGTACTATAATGACTACACACAATACGAGTTTATACACTACATATGTTACATGCACAATTGACAGTTCAAGAACACCACTCCAAAACATCCTAGACTCAAGAATTGACTCACCTAGTTTGCAAAGTCATACATATTGTTCAATCAAAGACATCATACTATTCACACAACTATCATTAAACATGTTCCCTCCCAACAAGAGAGCTACCCAAAATCACTCACATAAATGCAGTTTATAACAGAATGGGTACAAAATTCAAATTATGCTCACTCTCATAAGGAATTCAAAAGTTACACATATTGAACCATAGGCTTTCCCTTAGTGTAGTACTTCACTAATATCAGAATGATGAATCTTAGAATCAAATATGTCTTTAATGGTTGTAATGTAGGCTAAGAAATGGGTAGGAACTATTATTTCTAGTATTAGTGTCTATCTTCCCTATGTGATTTAATACATCACATAATTCAATTAAGATTAATCTCTAACAACCAACTTTCTCCTCTACGACCTTTACACACCTTTTGTTTTACCCTATCTCATTAAGCTCATTAATATACAATATGGTGGAAGTATTTTCTATTACTTCATGATTCAATTTTTTGAGTACAAATTTTCGTTTTCACTCCCGACCACAACACATCAACTTTACACACCAATAAGCATTACTTTGGGGCTTCACTTTCACCTTTTCTACTCATTTTTTTTTCACACTCCTTACTCAATTAATTTTACACTAAAGAACTTAGGAGCTTTGGATCAAATTAAGGTCTATCAAAGAAGGGATTAGGATACATATACGGCTACCAAAGAATAAGCTAAAGGCTCAATAGGGATGACTAATATTATGCACAATGGTAGGTAAAAAGAGGGTATGAACATGGCTATCAAAGAAATGCATATATTATCTCCTAAACACAAACTCTTTATTTTGATTTGCACACACACCATCCAAGTACTAGCATCAAATGCAACAAGGAATATGCAGACATCTCACACACACATGGCATATGCTTAACTCAATTAGGATCACCATACACTCTTAACCAAATAATCACATGAGTTCAACATTAAGCCACAAGTACAATGGTCACAATCACGAGCGTAGAAGTTTCAAAAGTAGCAATTCACACAATCAACATGATTTTTCAACCAAAACACTTTCATCACACAGTCAAATATAGCACCAACAAGAATATCTTATTTATTACTAACAAAAAATTTTAAAATTACCCCTAAATATGTGAATTTCCCCATCCCACACTTAAAAATCTACTTTGTCTTCAAATTATACTCTAAAGTAAAGATAGAAATACTCCCCGAGGCCTCTAGGCCTAGCTAGTAGTATCTTTATACATTAAGGGGTCCGAGAACTCCATACTTAGTCTTCACCATGCTCCTTAGCTCAGGTTTCTGGTACTTAAACTTTCCATTAACCTGTGACTCAATAAAAAAAATAGAAAAGTAAAAACTAAAATACTAAAATAAAACATATCTTAACTTGGGTTTCCTCCCAAGAAATACCCAATTTAGTGTTACGGAACGACCCAATCTATTACTTATTTGTTTTCCTTGTTCCTCTTCCATACACTTAGACACCATCTTCTTATCCATTTCTAACACTCGAGTGTGAACTCTCAAGGTTAATAACTCTCTCAACAATAGACTTCTCAGGCTTATCAATTTGTATCATTTTATGATTAGGTATTTGTGGCTTGGACCGCTCAATGAGTAAGTTAGAAGAGATCTTTTGTGGAATAGTCTCCACCATACCACACTTATCCCCTTTAATCACTATAATTATGCACAAATCTTTGTAGTAGAATAGACTATTGAGGGGTTTGTACACTTTGAAAACCACCTCTTCATCCTCCAACCTCATTGTGAGCGTGCCCTATCTCACATCTATCAAAGCTTCTCCCGTCACCAAAAATGGACATCCCAAGATGATTGGTACATTTTTATCTGCTTGAAAATATAAAATAATAAAGTCATCAAGAATAATAAACATACCAACCTTTATAAGAACATTCTATATGATTCCTTCAGGAAAGAATATGGTCTAGTTTGTCAATTATAGTAGCAAAAAGCTTGGTCTCAACTTCCCTAAACCCAAAGTGTTGAACAAATAAAGGGGCATCAAATTGATGCTTTCCCCTAAGTCCCTAAGTGCATGGACTACCTTACTATTTCTAATTTGAATGGGGAGAGAGAACTTCCCAGGTTCTTTGATCTTCTTGGGCATCTTCTGCATCACCATAGAGATACACTTCTCAGTGAGTGCTTCTATCCCCACATCCTGTAGCTTAACTTTCATTGTGACCACATCCTTCAAGTACTTAGCGTACTTGGGCATTCCCTGTATGTGAACAAAACAAGGCTTCTAGGTATATTCCATTCTTGTCTCTAATTTAAATTCCTTTTTTTATAAAAGAATAAGAAATTTGTTCTATATATCCCCATGTTTTTTCTTCCTATTCCCCCTCTTGAGATTATAAGGTCGACAATATATGTATTTAAAGGTTAGATACTCCTTAAAATTTAAAAATAAGTATAAGAAATAACCAAATATTATAATCAATCCAAACAAACTCAAGTCAAAGCGACAGTAAATATGTTCTTGGCATTAACCCTAAAATAGGGCTTTAGCTAGTCATGGTCATAGTCATAATCAAAATATTTGAATACAAGATAAAATTCATTAAAAATCTAAAGTAAATGAAGAAAACCCCTAATTGAATTGTTTTTCATCCCCTATCCAAGTTTTAAAGCCATCCAAGGTTTTTCCAATTGATTTAATGTGTTCCTTTTATAATGAACTCAATTTTCTATAGTTTACACCTCTCTGCTATGTGGGGCTAGTTTACCGCATCTAGCTCTGCGATGCGGCCTTGTCATAGTGAGCTACTAGATTGTACCATTTGATAATTACCCCTCACTTTGATATGGGGATAGGTTTCTGTGTCTATCTCCGCAATGCAGTCTTGACATCGAAGGTGTCTTATTCATATTAAGTTGTGTCTTGTTGTTTCGTTTCTCTCTTCCAAGTCGTTTTGTGTTGTCTCCACTTGATTAGAAGCTTGTATATCCTTAATATATCATCTTAAACAAATATCCAAGAATCCTATATTATTAAAGACAATTATTAGAGCTCAAAACACACAACATCAAAAACAAAAAACGAGAAACTTACGCTAAGAATACTAGTTTAGCCCCCTTTTAATCTTTCATTTAGTTTTGACTCTTGGTTTTATTCATTTGAAATTTAAATACTATAAAAAGTTTTTCCATGCATAATTACACAATAATGCCATTAGGAACTAATTATACACATTGGAATACATCGATATCAACAAGAACAACACCTAGCTCAAGCTAATAACACTAGTTTTCTCACGTGTACTCTAAATGAAAAACTTTAATCCAAAATTATTCGGACACCGTTAAAAATTGGAATCACATATTTAAACACTTGTATGATTATTTATATAATTATTAAAACATTAAGCACATGAATTTTCCTCTAAACAAGGCTAAATAAGCCCGGATAACAACACCAAAGTGTATTAATCCACCTCAGCTCAAGAAGGTAACCCACTGGAAAAGGTAATCCACTGGAGGGGGTAACTTCTTAAACATGTAATCTGATGTCATCTTATCGGTAGTAAGGTTGGATTATTCTAGTGATAACCTCACATATCCTTCTTCCATCCACCAATTTTTGTTGTGCTTCTGCCTGAGGCATTCTTGGCCTTCCAAGTTTCTCTTTATCGATCTAGTAAAGTAGCTCCATCTGTTGGAGGATGAATCCTTGCATTTCTATTGTAGAGATTTTATCCATATGCTTTTGATAAAGTTTGTGACTTCATCTCTCGTGATTTCATACTGTGGCTAATATTCCTTTACTGCTCGTTGGACTTTATCCCAGTGTTGATGATCGTTCATGTAGTTCCAGTTTTCTAATTACTTTAGCCATATTTATTTTGGGATATATCTACTCTTCTAGATAATTAAGCATTGTGGATCAAAATATACATTATTATAGACACGGGAAATTTCCAAAGGAGCAAAATTTTTGGCAGAGCTTAGATGTCATGGTTCGTAATTCCTATAAAATAATACATAATAAATACCATTGCATCATTGGAATCACTGATGAATTTATATCTAGTATTCTCATGGCTTGAACCACAATATTAATCTCTTTAGAGCTGGTTTGATTCGATTAAAATGCCTGAAGGTATCACACTTAAACTTTATTAGAATTTAGTATTGGTGGCATAGGTACTAGAATAGACATAAGAGTTCTTATGGGAAGTCATTAGATAGTGCTATGAACACATAGAAGAAAGGATATTTTAGGTGCACTCCAAATGGCTTTAGGATAGATCTGCCATACTTTCTAAACACTTGAAGCCCGTAGAAGGTTGTTCTTTATCAGAGAATAGATGGATCAAAGGGATACACATATTGATTGAATAGATCTGGAGGGTAGTCTGCTATTTTTAAAGATTATGGTCCTATCGTGTTGAGCATAAGTATCTAACTAGCCTGATTCTATTTGTCTTCTCTATTACCAGTTATCAGGTAGAGTTCATCAGCATAAATATTGCCTAATTCTTCATATATGTCTATGGAGAAGAGGGTGTACTTTATTGTTTCTTTATATAGCAAGAAGACTAATTCAAGACTATCTTCTTTGCTGAGATAGATTCCCACATGATAAACTATTTTTTCAAAGAGGTGGATAGAGTCCTTTGACTTCTTGGATTGAGGATAATTTCTGGAAAATTGGCCAAGATTTCTTCAAATGAAGCAGTCATCATTCTTTTTCTTATAATTTGCTATGCTCTTTTATCTGAAATACCCAGTTCGATGGATCACCCTACTCCTATCGTTGATAGGATTTGAAAGTTTGAACCTCTTAAACAGAAGCTGTCTTTTTGATCTAGTCTTTCGATGTGAGTAGGAGCATTCATACTTGGTAACACGGTCATCCTTTTTGAAAGCTCGATCATGTGCTAGATTATTCTGGATGATCTATTTCAGCACTGATCTCTTCATACATATGTTCTCCAAAGGTTGAAAGATGGCCTTCCGGGGTGTAGCCTATCTGTGGGACGATTATGGATTTGAATTTTTCCACCACAATCATTATCATATGGCCTGCTAGCATCTTTGGCAGTGATTAGACAAAAGCTTGCTTCAGGCTGGGATCTCTGCCAACCTCAAAGTATACTTTAGCCATGTTCTAGAAGTGGATATCGATGACATTTCCATCAAATGATAGACACTTTATCTCGAAGAGCTATCGCTAGAGGTTTTCATGTCTATAGCCTGTATCATTGTATAAGACCTCATGTAGGATCCTAATATTGAAGAAAAAGTCTTGGGATATTAGGTAAGTGTTCTTCTCGGAAATCCTAAGAGCATTCCACCAGTATTTAAGTATGCCAGATATTCTAGATGTTAATTATAAGAGTATCATGTATTTATCCCATTCATCTAGATTCTTCATCACCATCCAAGTGTAGAAGTCTTGGATCCTTTGAGGCCAAGATAAAATGTTGACATCATCGAGAGTAATGGTGTGAAATATAGTTTCCTCTATTTTGTTTGCAAATGTAGAAAGATCTGGCCTTTTTTTTAGGATTGGATCATCTATCATCCCATATTGGTCATCAATAACTTTTGATACCTTCGATTCCTTAGAGTGGTTAGCGTATATAGGTGGATAGCCTTCTTCGAGGGACTTTACTGAGTATCCATCATCAACAATATCAATATGCTTAGTATGTGATGGACCATTGGTAGATGAATCTTTGTTATCTTGTATATTTCCATCAGAAGTGCCATCACCAGTTTTAGAACATACAGGGTGAGTAACAGATAAGTATTTTGGATTCTTCTTAGTTCTAAAGCCATAAAAATTATCGATGGCTTTTAGATACTCCTCTTCTGAGATATTCTTGAAAACTTGATCAGGAATGACATCTCCAAGATATACAACATCAGACTAAGAGATCATTTGATTTGAGATGATCAAGTCATCTTTTATAGTGGTATCTTGGAAATAGCCTTCTATTGCTGAGGTAACAATTTTTGGTGGACTCCTTGACTTCATCTTGTTGCTCTTTACATTGTGGTTCTGAACTTTGGATGTCCAAGTTGTTATCTAGGGCTATGGGATCATGTGTAGGAGCAGCATGTCTTAGGACCATCTATCAGCATAGTATGGAGTATGTCTGGAGTACTTCATCCTATTGACCCAATCTTGTGCCATCTTGGCTTCCTTTTTAACTTCCATGTCATCTTTTCTTTCCCATAAAAATTTTTTAATATCAAACTCCTCATGTTCACCTGTTGGAGCTAGAGTGAATAGTGATAAATAAGATGGCTAGATGGAAAAAGGCTGGCCTTATGTTTGTGGAAGATATGTTTTTGGAAATATGGTGGACTTTAGGTGTTCTGGCGTTTAGCATAGTTTTATTTCAAGAGATGTATTTTTTCTTTTATTGAGGCCATTTCCTTTTATTGTTGGTCAAGGAAATGCAGTATGGAGGATCCTAGTGGGCTTTTTTCAGATTGAACAGTCTATAGCCTGCTTTCCAATGCTCTGATAATTATGGCATGTTGAGTTAATGGTTGATGGATTATTGGCTCCTCTTGTCTGATATATAGAATAACATGTGGCAACTTTGGAGTATGGTTTTGGTTATTCCTTTTGGATGGGTAATTTGGTAAGAAGGTATGGCTAGGACTGGAGCTGGTTTTTGTTATCATAAACATTAGAGGTTTAGGATTTGATTTGGATTTAGAGGATTTATTTTTGGATGGAGTGGGCTGTAGTAGCCATTCTTAGGGTGTGTAGGATACTTCAAATAGATGCTTGATTTCTCTATCATCTGAATGCCTCTGGCAATAAGTTTTTTTTTTTAAATCCCCAATACTCATCCTATTCTATTTTATCTTACTCGTCATCATAATCATTAAACTAGTCCTCTTGGTATTTATGACAGTCACAGTCAATATCCCATAGGCAGTGTCCTGTAAATAGGTCTTTGAACTAGAGGACAGTATGCCCATCATGACCAAATTATTGTATCCAGTTCTATCAATTCATGGCACTAGTGAGATAGCCTATCATATTCCCTGGATCTGTATTCTCTTAATTCAAGAAGGTGTCAGCAAGGGTATGCATATGGATGGAGAGAGACAATTTGTATGGTTTTTTTTAACAAATATAGATTTTGGTGTTCTAAGATATTAAGGATGCTCATAGCTTTGGAGACATGGATATGGAAGAATCATGAAGAATTCTTCCTTAGAGACATCTTTTGGGATTTGGTTACACTAGGTCATTCCTTTGGCGGCATCTACGGTTATATATAACGAGCGATGGCCACCTGGAAGGGATAAGTTTTTTCTATGGTTTTGGACTTACCAAACTATATGGTGTTATAAGGTTGTTTGTGTAAAGCTATAGTTCGGTGGGGCTTCAAGGATTTGAAGTTGAAGCCTCAATGCCTTTGTGAGATATTGATCATAGAGGGACATGTTGAAATTGGGGAATATGGTAACAACGACTGTCCCTAAGTACAGTGTGATTTCAAAAGGGCCTAAGTTCACATATTGGTACTCTTTGAATCTAGTATCAAGAAGGGAAAGGTGTGCCTTTATCAACTATCCTTTTCTTCTTTGATGTGTCAAGGCAATTTGAATCACACCAAAATTGATATGGGTAAAGTTAAACCTCGTCCACTATTGTGGAAAACCTTTGGCATCTGCAGAGTGATGAACTCTTTAGCTGGAGTCATAAGGTTATACTGATCAAGTTTAGTTCTATCAAATTATTCCGTAACTTCTTCTAGTTTCCATTGATACAAGGAATCAATATGCAACTTTGGATTACACTTTTTGCTGGCAAAGGCAGAATATGGGTTTGGTACAGGTAGATATGTAGAAGAAAGATCTTGTTCTTTTGACAACATTTCTACTTCATAAAGATATTCTTTCTTGCATGACAGAGTTTTGTTGATGGTTGGAGACATATGTAAGGTCTATAAGAATATACATAAACTAGTCATAGAAGACGTAGATGGTGAAGACTCTGAGACAAACATATTTTTGTATTTACTGGACTATAAAGACTCGATGTATTTTTTCTAAGGCATGATGGAAAAGACTTAAATAAATAGATATTTTTTTTAATTTTGGTGGACAATAAAACTCTATATATTTGTGCTAAATATCTAAGGAAAAAATGCAACAAATATTTGTTCTTAAATCTACGAAGACAAGGTATGACTTGATTACGTACAAGACTCAGGACGTAATAACTAGAAAATACTAACTCTGATAATGGAAATGGAACTATGGCTCAAATATGTACAGGAATTTTAGTAGTAACAACTGGGAAGCAAAGACAATGGATCGAAGAGTAATAACAAAGACAAAGTAAAGTGTAAAACTAAAACTAAAAATGTAAAGTTGGCTCACGTGGTTGCAATCTTTGGATGTGTATGCAAACTCCTACTTCCTCCCTTCTTCCGGGATTGGGGATGGATCTAATACCAAATTGACAGGGAGAGAATGGGACACAGAGGATAGATGGAGGCGAAAACTAGGTGGCTAGCAATAAAGGTTCAAACTTTACAACATGATAAGCGATTCACGTCCATATAGGCGGCACGCCATATGAAATCAAAGCTTCTATCAACATCATAGACACAGAGAATAACCTTTGCAATATCATAGGTGATTCACATCCATATAGGTGGAAAACCATATAAAATTAAAGAATTTAATTGACACACTATAGCTTTCTTACGACTGAGCTATGCATTCGACTTAGGACGGTTTGCTTCGGTAACATAGACTTCACAACTCTTAATGGGATGTAATGACTTTTCCATTGAGTTACACATCTGATAATGGAAGGTTTGCCTTGTCAAAAAAGACTTTGTAACCTTTAATAAGATAGATTGACTTTGATAGTCTTAGAACACATTAAATATTTTGTCTCCTTAGTACAAGACTATTCTGTATATGATATAAATGGATCTTATGGCAGATCTCCCTGTCCTACTGACCTGAAGCATCCATGGAAAGAATGGTGTACTAAGTTTGACCTCTGATCTATGTATTCTTTCTCAGATAACGAATCAAATCAAAAATCTAAAATGCAGACTAAGCCAATTTCATTTCATATAAATAGAAAGGACTTAGACATCTACGTCACATTGATGAAGAAAACTTTGTTTCATACTCATGGAAAGTAACTTGGGAGTTCCATGTTGCAGTCATAACAAGTACATCACCAAAGTATTTCCTTACCTTGCTACCTCGACTGAAAGGACAAAAGCACCCATCCCTTTGGAAGAGAAAATAAAAGCAAGCGAGTTTACCCAACAAAAATCTTTATTGAAATTATGAAAAGATTACAAGAGGGGAAAGTTTCATCCAAATAAAGAGTGAATCTATAAGCGGAGAAGATCTTGCCTCTAACTAATGGCCTATGCTTCCTTTAATAGGAAAAGAAATCATACTAGATGTAATGACCTAATTTTTTGGAATTGAAACGTCACATTGTGCTTATGATCCCGAAGGACCATAAGCCAACCCTCTACTGATATCTATACTTGAACACTGCATAATATAGATAATAAATGCAGAAATTGGGCATAAGGTTCAAAACTTCTAAAAATACTCAAAATTGAAAACTGAATACTGATAAATCTGTCTGAAAAGCTTCTAAACTATCTGAACGATGGAGTTGATGGGACATGTCCCCAACTAACTCCATCTACTAAAATTAAACCAAATCTGACACGATAATGATAAAAATAAGGATCATCCTCGATTGAAGAGGACTCACTGCTCTGTCTACTGCTGCTGATTGGGACTTAGCTACTAAGGGTACTCTTGATCTCATGCCTCTGAACCTATAATGTCAAATAATACACCATATTAAAAATGCAGTAGTACGGGAATGTGCTGAGTATGAAGATGAGGTAAGGCTAAATTCAAGGGCTTATGCATGAACAATTACTTAACTAAATAATAATGAGAGTACTGAATAAGAACACATGCATGAATGCACGAACCATAACTAAAATCATCGTGACTCGAAGTTCTAAAATTGATTAACTGAATTTACTCATACCAATGACTGAATTCAAAGCTTTCTACTATTGAATGACTGCATCAGAGATCAAACCTCTCTAACGGATGATTCCAAAATCTACTATCAATGATAAGAAAAGATCATGTCTAAATCTAACAACAAGAATACTCAACTAAATCGGAGACTAAGATCAAGCCTATCTGATGGGTGATCTTGGGATCTGATAATAAGATTACTCAACTGAATCTGAGATTCAGATCAAGCCTATCTAGCAAGTGACCTCATGATCTGATAATGAGATTACTCAATTGAATATGAGAAGAAGATCAAGCCTATCTGATAGGTGACCTCGAGATCTAATAATGAGATTACTTAACTAAATCTAAGATTGAGATCAAGCCTATATGATGGGTGATCTCAGGATCTGATACTGAATAACTTTATATGAGACTAAGCCTATCTGACGGGTGGTCTATGAATCAATAGAACTATCTGAGTTCCTCACTAAGATAGCTGACTGTATCTAACAGTCCTGATTTTTAAAAATTGATACTAAAACTGCAACTGTGGGAAGTAATCACTTAACCAACATGCCCCGAATCTCAACTAGTGTGGTCTAACCTGTAACCCTAACTAGAAAGGTATCAATACCGTGCCATGGGTAAATACCTATCTTATCAAGCCTATCTGATGGGTGACCCTCGCAGGAAGTCAAGCCTAAGGCAATATAATAGTCAAGCCTATCTGACGGGTGACTAGCCTTTCCTGACGGGTGACTCCTACATCTTGTGCTGGCTATGTAGTTTTGGAGTTCAGGGATTGCTCCTAATGACTCTGCCTCTCTGACGCGGAGCCTTCATTCCTGCCCTCACTCAGTGCTAGCTCCTACTCCCAACTGAAAGGCTCTGAACTGATTCTTACCTGAACACAAACTAAGCTGAATCTAATATTGATCATGTTTCTTGAGCGATCTGACTGAGTTAAGCTGAATTCACTTGGTTCTGTATCTGGCACAATACTACTGAATTCATTATCTAACTAAACGACATTGAGCTTGAAATAGATTACTCGAATACTACTGAGGGCTGAACTGAACACTTGAAAACTACTAGATCTGAGCTAAGTACAGAACTGAGGCTAGATTACTAGCGCTACAAAGACTACAAAGATTACTGAGATTACTTAAGTTCTGTATTGTCTGAGAGTACAGAGTTCTATAACTCATTGAGTTCTGAGAATCATGGCTTGACTGAGATTATCATGAAAATTGACATGGGCTCTATACTGCAGCTAAATTTTTGGTTATAAATACCCCTAGAACTCGATAACATAAAAGTAAAACATAACCATTCTTGAATAATCAAGTCCATGGACAATCATTCACCATCACAATCACTAAGACATCACTTCAAGCATTTAGGAATTATAAACATGTGATAGTATAGGGAGACATGCTATTGGATCCTACTCCATTCAACAAGGCCTTGCATCAAGCACTTCACACATATTTAAGTCTTGGCATGTACCGGAGAACACATAATTGGGGAACTTCATGCTATCATGTTACAATTCATTTATCAAACACTTAGCATGTACTAAAGTCTTAGCATGTATCAAAGAGCACAAAATTAGGGAATTTCATGCTATCATGCCACAATTCATTCACTAAGGCTTTTCAACAAACACTTGGCATGCATGGGCTTATACACAATTGGGGATTTCTAGTCAACATGCTATAATGGATCTAATTAATTCACATAAGCATTTTATCAATCATATGGGGAGAGTTCTTTGCTTATTAAACAATTTCTACACTTAATTGACATGAACACACCACTTAACAAGCAACTTGAAGAGGGTTTATCATGAACATCGCATGAATACCACACACTAAGGTCAAATCTTGAAAAACTTGTAAACAAACATGAATCACAACTCAATAATAGCATGAACATCAATTTCAACTCACCTGAATCATTAAAACTCGAAAACATAAAAGCTTTGAAATTTAGAAAAGGGTTCTTGAGCTTCTTGGATGAAAGGGACCCAAGAATTAACATCTACATACCTTAGAAAACTCTTTCTTGAAAGCCCTTGGAGAGATTCTTGATTTCTTGATTTCTCTTGAAGAGGAAGAAAGGGTTTTGATTTTGTAGAAACCCTAGCACTTTTTCTTGAACAACTTTGAGAGAAAACAATGATAATTTAGGTGAAATGAGGCCAAATCCTGTGTTAAAAAGTATATATAGGGGTTGGGAAAAGACCCTTTTTGCCCTTGGAATTAAATTGAAAAATAACAATTTTACATGCTGGCGCGACGCACCATAATCGTGAAGCTCACTAGAAATTGGAAAATCGGGAAACTACTTGATGGCGCGACGTGGTGGAAATCATATTGCCACCTTGGTTGCAAACTGAAAAGGCATCGCAATGCGGTGGAATCACGTTGGTGCACTGGAAATTAACAATTCTAAAATTAAGCCCTAGCGCAATCCTCCATAATTGTGAAGGCTCACTAGATTCTGATGATTGCCATTTTGGCTGGCTCTGTGATGCGCTAAAGTGCCAGGTGGCACATTTTCTCACTAAAATAGCTTTAACTTTTTGCCCGAGTGTTAGATTTAGGCAAATTTGATATCGACCAAAAGCTTATTCAATTCTCTACATGACAAAAAGTTGATATTAGGGAAATTATATATGGTTCAAAATATTTATCAATTGAGAAGAAACTTCTCAATCTTTAAAGGCTGGACTTATGATTAACTGAACACGCTTGAAGGCTCAGACTATAAGACAATTTTGTGGGGTCTTACACTAATTATAAGATAAAATATTAAAATACTATCCTATCTTCTAAGGGATAGGCATTATCCATTAGAGGGATAAGCTTTATCTATTATGACTAGATAACATATGATGGGCCAAATTAAAAGAAAACACACTAATATTATTGGCATGTGATAGCATATGCAAGTAGGTGAGTCAGCAACTTGTAGGCAGGTACATCAGTAGCTTGTAGAATTCTTGCAAGCAGGTGGATATGCTCTTCGTCTTCAAAGTAGTTGAGTCAACAACTTAAAGACAAACCCATCTAAAAGGGTAACCCATTGAATAGGGTTTTCTTCGATAAGAGGGTAACCTACTGAAAAGGGTAACCTACTAGTAAGGGTAACCCATCTGATAGGGTTTTCTCTGATAAGAGGGTAACCCACTAGAAAGGGTAACCCGCTTGAGAGATTAACCCTCTAGAAAGGGTAACCTGCCAACAATGAACTTGCATATCTTTCTTTTATTCACCAATCAACACCGTGCTTTTCTTAAGGCGTTCTTGCCCTTCCAAGCTCCTTTTCATCAATCTAATGAAGTATCTTCTTCTACTGGATAACTTCATCTCTCGTGATTTTGTATTGTGGTTTGTATTTCTTTGTGGCTCATCGAACTTCATCATAGTATGGATGATCATTGGTGTAGTTCCACTTTCCCTATTGCTTTTGCCAAATTTCTTTTGGAATGCATCTATTCTACTAGAAAATAAAGCGTGGTGCTTCATAGTATTAATCTTTTAGAGAAAGTATAGACACGGGAAATTTATAGAGGAGTGAAATTTTTAGCTGATCTTGGAAGTTGTGGCCCATGATTCCTATAGGACGGTGCAACATGAAGACCATTGCATCGTAGAAATCTCTGAATCATCAAATCTAGTATTCTCATATTTTAAACCATAGCATGGATCTCTTCAGAGATGGTTTGATTCAATCAAAATGCCTAAAGGCGTCATACTTGAACTTTATGAGAATGTAGTGTTGGTGGCACAGGTACCAGAATTGCCATAGGAATACTTGAAGCTCTTAGAAAGTCTATTTTTCTCAGACATATGGATAAGAAGGATCTATATTTTGGTTGAATAGATTTGAAGGGCAGTTTGCAACTTTAAAAGATAATATTTCTATCGTATTAGATATGAGAATCTAAATGGCCAATCTCTGGTTGACTTCTTAAGTGCTTGATATTAGGTAGATATCATCTTCATGGATATTTCTTGATTCTTCATAAATTTCTAGGGAGAAAAATGTGTCCTCTATCAGCTCTTCTTCCAATGAGCAGACCAGTTCAAGGTCGTCCTCTTTGCTGAGATAGATTTCTTCATGATCAACTATTTCTTCAAAGAAGTGGATAAAGTCCTTATACTTGTTGGTTTAAAGATAGTTTATTGTATGGTGACTGGGATTTCTGTGGATGAAGTAGCTATCCTCCTTATAGTTTGCTGGATCCTTCATCTGAAGTACCTAGTTTGCCAGACTGCCTTACTTCTCTCATCAGGAGGCCTTGGCAATTTGAATCTTCTGAACCACAAATTTTTATATGATCCCACCTGACAACTTAAGAAGGGGCTATTGGAATTTGTAACAAGATTGTTCCTGCTGTAATAAAGATTAAGATCTAAGTTGTTCTGGATGATCTGCTTCAGAACAAATCTCTTTCTATGTGGACTATTGAAGACCTAGAAGTTAAACTACAAGGTGTTGTTTGCATTTCTGTAGAAGACTTCTCAAATAATTCTGATGTTGATGGAAAAGTCTTGAGATGTGAGATAAGTGCTTTTATCTACAAACCCAAGTGCATTACACCAATCAGTGAATGTTTTAGAGAATCTGTACATTTAATATGATAGTATCATACATTGTTTTCTTTTAGCCAGATTCTTCATTATTATGAGAGCGTAGAAGTCGTGAGGCAAAGGTAGAATAGGAGCAATGATTTCCTTTACCTCTATTTTTGGTTCTTTCCTCCTTTTGGGAATGGATCTCTTGTCAGCTCATATTGATCAGAGACTGATTTAGTGACCTCTGGTTCTTTAGAGTATTTCTTGAACATGGATGGATGTTTCTTCTCAGGCGATTGGATTGATTGATACAAATAAATTTCATTACCTTTGACATATTCATCCACATGAAAATTATCATTAGTATCGAAGGACTATTTACTAATTAAAGGTTATAGTTGTCCATCAATGAAGACATCCTCGAATGTTCCTTTCACTAGGTTATAAGCAAATTAGGGAATGTTATCTACATCTGGATGAAGACCATAGTTTTCTCTGAGGTTTGCGATACGCTCTTGGCCTTTCTGGATTTAGGATATACTTTTGTAAAGTATCCTCTGTTACTTTTCTCCTAGTGGAGTTGACACCTTTGCTGATTATCAGTCCTTATCTGGCAGTTTCTTCTTTCTAGTTTAGCTATATTGCATGTACCTTTTGTTCCTTGCTTCATGACTTAAGAAATAGAGAAACCATTCTAACTTGAGAACTAGGTTATCATGTATCACATCAGAGTTGAAAAATTTTAAGCTTTTATCTGACATGATGTTACTAAATGAAGTTTCCTTATGCTTTACGGGAGGATGGGAGTTTGTGGTATGAGAAGATACTTTTGGCATAATCTCATCATCATTTGGAACAACAAAACTCAGGTCAACTTGATTGAGGTTGATTATGTCAACAGTCTTGTCATTATTCTTAAGAAGGCATTGTTTTAGAGTGACCTAATCGTCGTTGTGGAATTCCTCATTAGGGATCTGCAGAGATCATCTGATGTAGTAGAATTTGGTTTATGACTTGATATCATCATATGTGCTACATCAACTAATATGTCACTTATGTCCTGCAGTTGTTCTAGATCAAAAGTATGGACTACTCTCTAAGTAGAAGGAACATTTGGGGGCTCATTATTTTAGTTTTCTGAGCTTTAGATCTCTAAGACATATGTTAGAACTACAGGATCTGGTATATTAAAGATGGAAGAACATCTTGATACCATTTTATCAGTATTATATGGAACCTAACTAGAATACTTTATTTTCTGGACCTAGTTTTATGCCATCTCGATTTTTTATGTCATGGCATATTTCCTCAACCCCAATGTATTAGAATCTTGTTCATCTTTTGAATATGAGGTGAACTGAGGTGGAAAAGTATAGCCTAATCTATGTGTAAATATGGTGGATACTTGGGCATTTTGTAGTATGTCACAGTTATATTTTAGATTCTGGATTTGTTCTTTAAGAGAGGCCATTTCTTTTTGTTATTGGTCAAGAAAATATAGAAATGGGGTTCTTAGTAGACATTTTTCAAACTGAATGGTCTGCAACTTATATTTGAGTGCTTTGATAAGTATGGCATGTTGGGTGTATGCTTGAGCACATTCTGGGAAGATAATATGTAGTACTTTTGGAGCTCGGATTAGGTTATCATTTTTAAAGTAGTGGTCTGGTGGGAAAACATCGATGTGGCTGGATCTACAAAGAGACATCATGAGCATTTGAGGGTTGGCCTTAGAAAGAGTATCCATTTCATCCTTCCTGTTGAAGATTTTACAGTCACACTAAGTCCTCCAAGGGTAAGGTCCTGCAAAAGGGAATTTATGCCACATCAGACTATGACCTTTATGATTGAAGTGATTTATCCAATCGTGTTCTTTTATGAAGATAGAGAGGAAATTAAAAATGGTTCTTGAGTCCATTACATCCGAAAGATCATTACTTGGGTTGTACATGGAGATGTATAAGGTGGTTTTGGGTGGCATTTTTAGATAGGCGTGGTCGGAATCATTAGTGGACTTGAGAGGCTGAGTAAAGGCTCTCAACTTATAATATTTTATGACCTATGAGGCGGGGATAATGCTGACCATTTCATCCCTCAACATGTTTCATGGGACTTTTGTGCACTCTGTGGTTCCATCATGTGCATCTATGCTCAGGAATAGAGAGTTCTTACTACTTGGAGGAGATAGGTTCATATTATGGTTTTGGACTCGCCAGGCTATTTGATAGTAAAGAGTTTCCTGAATGGTAACTCTAACCTGTAGAGCTCTGAGAATCTGAACCTTGATTTTCAACGACTTCATGTGATGTGGATCAGATAGTGGAATGTTGAAGTTGGGGAACATGGTTACAAAGACTGTACCATCATCCATGATGATATCTAATGTACTCAAATTCACATGTTGGTACTTTTGGAATCTAGTATCAAGAAGAGAAAGATGTGCCACAACTGGCCGGCCTTTTCTCCCTTGATATGTCAACACAATTTGTACAACACTAATATCAAGAAGAGTAAATCCAAGGCTTTTCGATTGTGGTGGAAAATCCTCTAGCATTTGTAGTGATATGAACCGTTCCTCTGCAGTCACAAGAATAGGATGCTGGAAAAATGCTGGAAACCGTTCCTCTAGCATTGGCTAACATTTTTGCATTCAGCAGTTGTGTATACAAACTCCTGCTTCTTCCCTTTCTCCAGGATTAGGGATGGCTCTGATACCAAATAGATGGGAGAGATAGTAGGACACGGAGAAATGTAGGTGAGGAAATTAAGTGGATGGCAATAGAGTTAGAAACTTTCCAACATGAAAGGTGGTTTTACGATACTGTAGGCGGCATGTCAAACGAAATCAAAGTTTTTATTGACACCAAATATGCAGATACTAACATTTCAAATATTATAGGTGATTCATATCTATATAGGTGGCAAGCCATTTAAATTAAAACTCTTAGACACCATCACTTTCTTATAATTGAGCTACGCATTTGGCTTAGGACGCTTTTCTTCCGTAACAAAGAATTCACAACCCTCAACCGGATAGCATGACTTTTCCTCTAAGTTACATATCTGATAATGAAAGATTTGTCTTGGAAAAAAGGAATTCACAACCCTCAATAGGATGGCATGACTTTGATACTGAGCTACATATTCCAAAATGGAATATTTGCCTTGGCAACAAAGAATTTGCAACCCTTAATGGGATGGATTGACTTTGTCAGTCTTAGAACACATGAATTATTTTATCTCCTTAGTACAAGACTATTTCGGATATGACATAAAGGGGTATTACAATGGCTCTCCCTAGCCTTTTACCCTTAATAATACGTGGAACTAAAGGTGTACTAAGGAAGACCTCAGATCTATATGTTTTTTCTCGTATAATGAATTAAATTAGAAAGCTATAGTACAGACTAAGCCAATTTCGTTTAAACTACATGGAAAGGACTTATACATCTATGTCATATGGACAAAGCCAACTTTGTTTCATTTTCATGGAAAGTACCTTTGGAGTTCCATGTTATAGTCTGAAAAAGTACCTCCCCAATTATTTCCTTACCCCTCTATTCCAACCTAAAGGAACAAAGAACCCATACCTTGTGAAGAGGGAAATCAAGAACAAGAAAGTTTAGCCAACAAACATCTATATTGAAAATATTAAAAGATTACAAGAGGGGGGATTTCATCCAAATAGATAGTGAATCTCTAAGTAGAGAGAATCTTGCCTCTACCTAAAGGTCTATGCTCCCTTTTATATGAGAAGGAAGATTACTAGATAAACTAGACCTATGGACAAATATGAAATAAAATATTACAATCTTATCCTATCTTCTAAGGGAGTGGAATTATCCGTTATGACTAGATAAGTCTTATCATTTTGTAAGGGATAAGCTTTATTTGTTATGAATAGATAAGCCTTATCTTTATTTATACTGGGTCATACTAATATGTGATGTGCCAAATAAAAAAAACACACTAATGTTTTTGGCATGTGATAGTATATGCAAGCAGGTGAGTTAGCATCTTGCAAGTAGGTGCATTAGCTGCTTGTAGGCATCTTGTCTGTAGGTGGATAAGCTCCTTACCTTCAAAGAAGCTAAGTCAACAACTTCAAGACAAACCCATTTGAAGGGGTAAGTTACTAAAGAGGGTTTCTTTAGAGATGAGGGTAACCCACTCTAAAGGGTAACTTGTTGATATGGGCAATACATCTGATAGAGTTTCTTTGGATAGAAGGGTAACCCACTGGAAAGTGTACCCCGCTAGAGAGGGTTAATTCTTGCATATGTCATCTAACATCATCTTTCAGGAAGAATGTTGGATGGTTCCAGCGATGAACTCACGTATCCTTCTTCCATCCACTAATCGACGCCGTGCTTTTGCCTATGGTGTTGTTGGATTTCAAAGCTTCTTTTCATCAATCTAGTAAAGTAACTCTTTCTGTTGGATGATGAAACTGTGAATTCCAATTGGGTAGCTTTCAGCCTTATGCTTTTGATGGAGTTTGTGACTTCATCTCTTATTATTTCATACTATGGATGATATACTTTTGCCGCTCGTCGGACTTCATCCTAATGGGGATGATCATTGGTGTCGTTCCACTCTCCCTTTTTTTTGGCCATATTTCTTTTGGAATGTATTTATCCTGCAAAAAAATAAAGTATTATGATTCATCATATTCATTTTCTAGGTAGAGTATAAACAGGTAAAATTTCTGGAGGAGTGAAATTTTCGGCTGAGCTTGGACATCATGGCCTATGATTCCTAAAGGACTATGCAACATAAAGACCATTGCATCATAGGAATATTTTAATCTTTGAATCCAGTATTCTCGTGTCTTGAGCCATTACATAAATTTCTTCAGAGCTGGTTGGATTCGATCAAAATTCCTAAAGGCATTATACTTGAACTGCATGATAGTTTAGTGTTGGTGCCACTAGTACCAGAATAGCCATAGGAGTTCTTGCAGAAAGGTATTGGATAGTGCAATGAACACATGGCAGAAAAGATATTCTGGGTGCACTCCCAATGGCTTCATGATGTATCCACCATACTTTATGAACTCTTGAATCTCATAGAAGGTTCTTCTTTCTTGGTGTATGGAATGATCGAAGGAATCAACATATTGGTTGAAAAGATCTGAAGGGTGGTCTATTATTTTGGAAGATAGTAATCCTGCCGTGTTGAGCATGAGTATTTAACTAGCCTAGTATTGGTTGTCTTCTCCATTACTGGATATCAGGTAGAGGCTATCAGCATAGATCTCGCCTGATTCTTTATATACGTCTATAGAGAAGAGGGTTTCCTCAGTCAGTTCTTCTTCCAGCGAGAAGACCAATTCAAGGTCGTTCTCTTTGCTGAGATAGATTCTCATATGGTCGACTATTTCTTCAAAGAGGTAGACATAGTCCTTCAACTTCTTAGCTTGAGGACAGTTTTTTGCAAAGTGACCAAGATTTCTGTAGATGAAGAAGCCATTATTCTTCTTCTTGTAATTTTTTGGGCTCCTTCTCCTAAAACACCTGGGTCATTGAATCACCCTACTTCCATCATCGGAAGGCTTTGGTAGTTTGAACCTCATGAATAAAAATTGTCTTTTTAATCTCATTTTTCAACGTGAATAAGAGCTATCATTCTTGGTTATGAGATCATCCTTGTTGCAAGCTCGATCGAGGGCTAGATTTTTTTTAATGATATGCTTTAGCACAAATCTCTTTATGAATATATTGTCAAGAGGTTGGAAGATGTCTTGCCGGATGTAGCTAATCTGTGGTACAGTTATGGATTTGAATTTCTCCTCCACAATCATCATTGTGTACCCTACTAGCATCTTTGGCAATGATGATATAAAGTCTTGCTTTAGGCTGGGATCTCTGTCCAACTCAAAGTATATCTTCACCATTTTTTGGAATTAGATATCAATTACATTTCTATCAAATAATAGGCACTTTATCTCGAAGTGCTGTCACCAAAGATTTTCATATCACTGGACTGTGTCTTTGCAGAAGACCTCATGCGGGATTCTATTGTTGAAGACAAAGTCCTAGGATGTCAGATAAGTGTTCTTATAAAAAATCCCAAAAGCATTCCATCAGTCTCTAAGTATGCTAGAGAATCTGATTATGAACTCCAAGAGTATTATGTATTTCTCCCGTTCAGCTAGATTCTTTGCCGCCATCCAAGTATAGAAGTCTTGGATCATTTGGGGCCAAGTTGAAATCTTGATGTCATCAAGAGTGAAGGTGTAAAATATGGTTCCCATGGTTTTCTTTGCCAGTGTACTTAGATCTAGCCTTCTTTCTAGGTTGGATCATCTGTTATCCCATCTTGGTTATCGATAACTTTGGAGACCTCTGGATCCTTGGAGTGATTCATGTATATTGATAGATAGTATTCTTCTAGAGATTTAATTGAGGTTCAAGAGTTTCCTTAACATACTCTCATGAATCGACAGAATCTATACTGTCCTCTATATATCCATCAGTGGAAAGTTATTGCCCGTGTTAGAGTATGCATCTGTATCTGACAAAATGTCATTATTTGAAGTAGGACTAATATGGTTAGCATCCTTGATCCTTTTATTGTATTTTAGAGATTCTTCAACTAGATATGGATAAGTTACGACTTGTCGAAATGCAATTGCATCATCATTGATGTTCAAGCCATATAGATTTGGATTGAGTTGATCTGAACTAGTAATTGGATCACGTTGGGACAACAACCACCTATAATTGAGAAGTTGTTCAGCAAGGAATTTCAATATCTATCTTCATATGACACTTTTGTCTTGTAGATTATAAGATTATCATCTAGGAAAGTGATTTTGTGATCCAATATTATTATGGCCTCTCTATATATATCAGATTCTATCTTTATTTTAGACTGCTTTCGAGTGGCATCAACTTTTATTTTTATAGGAATGGAATCTTTTCTTTCCCAAGAAAGCTTAGCAATGTCAAACTCTTGTTCATCTTGAGATCCCTGGGATCCTTGGGATGATGACATAGCAATATGGGAGCTTGAAGGAGGAGTAGGAAATATGTAGCTCATCTTTGGTAGAGAGTATGTATGGGATGACATAGGGAACTATGTTAGCTTTTGTAGTGAGTTATTGGTTTTCTAGGTAGGAATCCACCGTATTTTAGGTGCTGGATTTGTTCTTTCAGAGGAGCCATTTCATTTTTTTTGTTGCTCAAAGAAATGAGACAGTGAAGTGCATAATGGATATATATCATACTACATAGATTGGAGCCTGAGTTCCAACTGTTAAATAAGTCTATCATGCTGAGTAGATGCTTGTTCTGCTCTTTTGTTCATTCTTTCAAATTTTCTTGCCAACTTATTCTATGAGTGAGCAACATTATTCACGGCTTGGTTAATGTTGGACAACATCCTTTTCTGGTATATGCCATTTTTAGGATTGCTAGTTAAGTATTGCTTCTATATCGATAAGGGGAATTTTCTGTTTGTATGATAGGATATTAATTTTAAATTGTATCTTTGGAGCATGGCTTAAGTTATCCTTTACAAAAGTTTTGTTTGGTGGAAAGTCATCTGAGTGACTAGTTCCTGCTGGGGACATCATGAGCACATTTACTGTAGGCTACTTATCTCTGGTTTTGGTGGTTTAATTTTTTGGTGGAGTGGGTGAGGTATCTCCTTGGCACATGTGGCATCTATAATTTGACTTCTATGGATAGTGTCAAGAAAAATGACATTTGCACCACACATTATATCGATCGGCATGATTAAAGTAGTGTATCCAATCATGCTCGTCCATAAAGCTGCGTAGGAACCAATATAGGAATTTTGTGTTTCTGACTAGTGAAAGGTCGTCAGAAGGTTGGTACATATGAATTGAGAAGGTGGTTTTGGTAGGATTCTTTAGGTATGAGTGGTCGAAGTTAATCATTATAGTATTATCACACCTTTGGGAAAAGGTTGTTTCTGTGGACTGCACAGGTTGAGGATGGTCTCTCAATTTCTCATAGTTTTTGAGCACTGAGTTGAGTACACTGAGTTGTTCCATTAGTGGCATCTATGTTTAGTAACAAAGCATTTTTTCCACCTAGAAGGGATAGATCCATAAATTGATACTGAAATCCCCAAGCTACTTAGTCATGGAGAGTTTCCTGAATGGCATCTATAGCCTGTGGAGCTTCGAGAATATGAACTTGGATCTTAATCACCTCCGTCAGATGTGAATCAGAGTGGGATATGTTGAAGTTGGGAAATACACTAATAAAAACTGTCCCGGCGTTTAGTATGATTTTTGAAGTTCCCAAATTGGCAAATTGGTATTCATTGTATCTGGTATAAGAAAGGGAAATACGAACAACTACCGGCTGTCCATTTCTTCTGTGATATGTCAACGCAACCCTAATAGCACCAAAGTGAATATGGGTGAAGCCTTGGATTCTCCATTGCCGTGAAAATTCTTCAGGTATCTATAAAGTGATGAACTATTCTACTGTGTTACAAGAATAGGATGCTGATCTATTTTTGACATAGCAACATATTCTTTAACTCCTCTTATTCTTTGTTGTACCAAAGAATGGATCTGTATCCATATGTTACATGACTTCTTTGCAAAGGCAGAGTAAGGGTTCAATAGAGATTTAGAAGGACTAGAAACACTTTAAGAAGAAGACTCTGAAGAAGACATATTTTTGTATTTTTCTAGACTATAAGGACTCGATGTATTTTTTCAAAATTTCTAAAGAAAACACTCAATAAAATGATTATCTTTGTATTTTTGTGGACAAAAAGACTCAAAATATTAGTGCTAAAGATTTAAGTACAAGACACATCAAATATTTGTTCTAGAATCTAAGAAAAGAAGCTACAACTCGATTATGTACAAGGCTCTAAATATGATACTAGAAAAAACTGACTCTTATAATGGAAATACTATAAATCTACTATTTATAGGACTTTGGTAATGATAATTGGGAAATGAGTACTAAGGATGGATCCAAGACTACAGATCTAAAAGTAACAACTAAGACAAAGCAAAGGGCAAATTAAAAACTAAAAATAAAAATGTAAAGTTGCTCACGTGTTTACAATCAGCATATTTGAATGCAATATTTTGCTTTCTCCCTCCCTTCGTGAGTAGGGATGGCTCTGATACCAAATAGATGGGGAGAAAGTGGGGCACAGATGACTGCCGGCGAGAGTAACTAGGTGGCTAGCAACAAAGCTCCAAACTTTCTTATGACTGAGCTATACGTGTAGGCGCACCGCCAAGGCTAGCCACCAAGTTATGACTGAGCTATGCATCTTATGACTGAGCTACGCATCTGATATAATGGTTTTCTTAAGTAACAAAGACTTCAAAACCCTGAATGGGATGGCATGACTCTGCCTTCAAGCTACAAATCCGGTAATGGATGGTTTTCCTTAGCAATAAAGGCTTTAAAACCCTTAACGGGATGGCTTAACGTTGCCAGTCTTAGAACACATGAATTAATTTATCTTCTTAGTACAAGACAGTTTTGTATATTACATAAACAGGTCTTACTACTTCTCCCCCTAGTCTATTTCCCTTAATCATCCATGAAACGAAAGGTGTGCTAAGGCAAACCTCATATCGGCGTGATCTTTTTTAGATAACAAATTAAATTAAAAAGCTATATGAAGACTAAGACAATTTTGTTTGATATACAAGGAAAGGACTTATACATCTACGTCTCATGGATGAAGCCAACTTCATTTCATATTCATGAAAGTACCTTTTGGAGTTCCATGTTACAGTCACAATAAGCACCTCGCCAAAGTATTTGCTTACCACACTACTCTGACCTAAAGGGTCAAAGCACCCATCCCTTTGGAAGAGATAAAATAAGAGAAACCGAGTCTATCCAACAAACATCTTTATTAAAAAAATAAAAAGATTAAAAGAAGGGAGGTTTTAGTCCAAATAGACAGTAAATCTCTAAGCTGAGAAGATCTCGCCTCTAACTAAAGGCCTATGCTTCCTTTTATAGAAGAATGAAGTTTAATAGATAAGATAGACCTAGAGATAAACATTAAATAAAAGATTATAATCCTATCCTATCTTCTAAGGAATAGGCATTATCTGTTATGACTAGATAAGTCCTATTATTTTGTAAGGGATAAGCTTTATCTATTATGACTAGATAAAACTTATGTTTATAGGTATCTTGCAATCAAGTGGATAAGCTTATTGTTTTCAAAGTAGCTGAGTTAGTAGCTTCAAGATAAACATATTTGAAATAGTAACCCACTAAAAAGTGTTTCCTTGGAGATAAGGGTAACTTACTGGAAAGGGTAATCCACCGATAAAGGTAACCTATCATACAAGGTTTCCTTGGAGAGGAGGGTAACCCACTTAAAAGGGTAACCTACTAGAAAGTGTAACCTACTAGAAAGGGTAACCCACTAGAGAGAGTAACTTCTTGCATATGTTATCTGGCGTTATCTTTCAGTTAGAAATGTTAGATGGTGCCAGAAATAAACTCACATATCCTTCTTCCATCCACCAATCAATTTCGTGCTTCTGCCTACAGCATTATTGGCCTTCTAAGCTTCTCTTGTTCGATCTAGTAAAGTATATCCTTCTGCTGGATAACAAATCTATGCATTTCTATTGGGTAGATTTTAGCCTTATGTTTTTTGTGGCGTTAGTCACTTTATCTCGCGTGATTTTATAATATAGCTTATATTCTTTTACTGCTCATCGGACTTCATCCCAGTAGGTATAATCATTGGTGTAGTTCCACTTTCCCCAATCCTTTGGCTAGATTTATGTATGAATGCATATGTTCTTCTGAAAAATAAACTGTTGTGCTTCATAGTATTCATTTTCTAAGAAGAGTATAGACACGGGAAATTTCTAAAGGTGAGAAATTTCTGACTAATCTTGGACGTCATGGACTATGATTCTTACATGATGATGTAGTATGAAAACAATTGAATCATAGGAATTATTGAATATTTTAATCCAGTATTCTAGTGGCTTAAACTACAACACGAATCTCTTCATCGCTAGTTGGATTCGATTGAAATACTTGAAGACATCACACTTTAACTCCATGAGAATGTAGTGCTGATGGGATAGGTACCAGAATATCCATAGAAGTTCTTATGGGAAGTCATTAGATAGTGCAATGAACATATGGCAAAAAGTATAATTCGGGTGCACTTCAAACGGCTTCAGGTTGGATCCGCTATACTTTTTGAACACTTGAAGCTCTTAGAAGGTTCTCTTTTCTTGGAGTATGGATGGATTGAAGGGATCCAAATATTGGTTGAACATATCTGAAGGGTAGTCTATTATTTAGATAGATAGTAATCCTACTGTGTTGAGCATGAGGATTTGACTAGGTTAGTGCTGGTTGTCTTCTCCATTACTGTATATCAGGAAGAGATCATTGACATAGATGTCCTCTAATTCTTTATATATGTCTATGGAAAAGAGGGTGTCCTCCTTCAGTTCTTCTTCCATGAAGAATACCAATTCAAGGTCATCATCTTTGCTGAGATAGATTCCCGCATGGACGAATCTTTCTTTAAAGAGGTTTATAGATTCCTTTGACTTCTTGGCTTAAGGATAGTTTTTAGAAAAGTTACTAAGCTGTCTGTAGATGAAGCAGCCATCATTCTTCTTCTTGTAATTTTCTGGGCTCATTTACCTAAAATACCTGGTTCGTTAGATCACCTTGCTCCTATTATCAGAAGGCATTGGCAGTTTGAAACTCTAAATGGTATCTATCATTATGATCTTGTCTTTTAACACGAGCAGGAGTAGTTGGACTTGGTGATGAGTTCATCCTTATTGGAAGCTTGATCGAGGGCTAGATTATTCCTTATGATCTTCTTCAGCAAAGATCTCTTCGTGCATAAGCTGTCCAAAGCTAGCAAGATGGCTTATCAAATGTAGCCAATCTATTTTATGGTTATGGATTTGAACTTCTCCTCCACAATCATCATTATGTGGCCTACTAGTATCTTTGATAGTAATGATATGACTTCTTGCTTTAGGATAGGATCTCTACCCAATATAAAGTAGATCTTCTCCAGCTTCTAGAAGTGGATATCAATAACATTTCTATCAAACTATAAGAACTTTACCTCAAAGAGCTATCATTAGAGATTTTCTTATCTCTAGCTTGCGTCTTTGCAAAAAACCTCATGTAGGATCCTGCTATTGAAGGCAAAGTCCTGGGATATCAGATAAGTGTTCTTATTGGAAATACCAAGAGCATTCCACAAGTCTCTGAGTACGTCGAAGAATCTAGATTTGAACTCTAATAGTATTATGTATTTCTCCCGTTCATCCAGATTCTTCATCACCATCCAAGTATAGAAGTCCTGGATCCTTTGGGGATAAGTTGAAATCTTGACGTCTTTAAGAGTGAAGTGTGAAATCACATTCCTATTATTTTATTTATCGGTGTACCTAGATATGGCCTTCTTTATGAGATTGGATCATCCGTCATCCCAAATTTGTCATCAATAAATTCGATAACCTCTAGATCCTTGGAGTGGTTTATGTATATTAGTAGATAGTTTTATTTCGGTGATTCAATTGAGGATTTTGGAGTGTCCTTAACGTACTCTCATGAATTGATAGACTCCTCACTGTGATCCATATATCCATCAGCAGGAAAGTTATCACTGGTGTCATAGTATGTATTTTTGTCAAATAGACCTTTATCATATAAAGCAGGACTAATGGGGTCAGCATCCTAGATCTATTCATTAAATTTTAGAGATTCTTCAACTGGATCATGAACTTCTGTTGTTGTGGATCTGGAACTGCATCATTATTGATGTTCAATGATATAAATTTGGGATGAGTTTATCTCAATCAGTATATGTATCATGTTAGGATGAAAACCACATGTGATTAGAAAGCTATTATTCAGCAAGGAATTCCATTCTCTATATTTGTATGGCACTTCTAGCTTATGGATTATCAGATTATCATTTGGGAAGGTGATGTTGTGGTCTAAGATCATCATGGTCCCTCTGTATAAATCAAATTCCATCTTTCTTTTAGACTGCTTTTGAGTGGCATCGACTTTTCTTTTTACAGCAATGGCATCTTTTCTTTCTCAAGCTATCTTAGTAATGTCAAACTCCTGTTCATCTTAAGATCCCTGGGATCCTTGGGATGATGACATAGGAATATGGGATCTTGAAGAAAGAGTGGGAAATATGTGGCTTTTATTTGGCATAGAGTATGTATGGGGCAACATTGGGAACAAGGTTGGCTTTGGTAGTTAGCTTTGGTTTCTTTGGTGTTGGAAGCCACAATATTTCAGGTGCTGGATTTGTTCTTTTAGAGAAGCCACATCCTTTGGCTGTTGGTTGAATAAATAAGATAGTAAAATGTATTGCGAACATATATCATACTACATAAATTCGAGCCATAACTATCAGATAAGTCTGTCATGCTGGGTAGATGCTTGTTCTACTCTTTTGTTCATTCCTTCAACTTTGCTTGCCAATTTGGTCGGTGAGAGAGCAATATGTTTCACATCTTTGTTGATGTTGGACAATATCCTATTCTAGTACATGGCATTTTTAGATTGCTAATTGAGTGTTGCTTCTATGTCGATGAGGGAAATTTTTCTCCAAATGGTAGGATAATAGTTTTAGCTTTTATATTTGGAGCATGACTGAGGTTATCCTTTACAAAGGGTTTGTTTGGTTGAAATTCATTTGAGTGACTAGTGCCGGTTGGGGACATCATGAGCATATTTGTTGCAGGCTACCTATCTCTTGTTTTGGTAGTTTTATTTTATGGTGGAGTAGGTGAGGTATCTCCTTGGCAAATATGGCATTTCCAATTCGGCTTCCATAGACTGTGTGAAGAGAAATGACATTTGCACCACAAAGTATATTGATTGTCATGATTAACGTAGTGTATCTAATCAAGCTCGTCCATGCAGCTGCTTAGGAACTAGTGTAGGAATTTTGGGTTGTTGACTAGAGAATGGTCGTTGGAGGGTTGGTACGTAGCGATTGAGAAGGTGGTTTTTGTTGGATTTTTTAGGTGTGAGTGGTCGAAACTTATTATGACGGTATTATTAAACCTTCTGGAAAAGGTTGGTTCTATGAACTAAAGAGGTTGAGGATGGTCTCTCAATTTCTCATAGTTTGTGACCCATGAATCAGGGAGTACTTTAAATAGTTTATCTTGGGAGCTAAGTACACTAAGTTTCATCAGTGGCATCAATGTTTAGGAACAAAACATTTTCTCCACCTAGAAGGGATAGATCCATAGCATGATTCTAAACTCGCCAAGCTACTTGGTTGTGGAGAGTTCCTTGAATAGCATCTCTGACCTGTAGAGCTCTGAGAATCTGAACCTGGATCTTTAATTCCTCTTTCAGTGCAGATCAAATAGGAACATGCTGAAGTTGAGAAATACAGTGACAAGGATTGTCCTAATGTTCAATATGATTTTTGAACATATTGGTATTTTTTTTATCTGCTATCAAAAAGGGAAAGACATGCAACTATTTGCTGTCCTTTTTCTTTTGTGATACATAAATGCCAGCCTAACAACTCTAAAGTGAATATGGGTGAAGCCTTTGATTCTCCATTGTCGTGGAAAATATTTAGGCATCTATAAAGTGATGAGTTGTTCCTTTTGAGTTGCAAGAATAGGATACTGATCTAATTTTGATGGACCAACATATTCTTTAACCCCTCATGGTCTTTGCTATACCAAAGAACAGATTTCCAGCCATGGGTTATATTCCTTCTTTACAAAGACAGTAAGGGTTCAATAGAGGTAGATATGTTATGGATATTTGTGGTAACACAGCTACTTTGTATAGGTAGTCATATTTAGATAATTACTATGGCTGCAGCATGGAACTATGAAGGTACTTTTATTAAATATGAAAAGAAGTTGGCTTCATCCACACGACGTAGATGTCTAAATCCTCTCCATGTATATGAAATGAAATTGGCTTAGTTTGCATAATAGATTTCTGATTTGAGTCATTATCTTAGAAAGAACATGCAGATTTGAGGTCTGCCTTAGTAGACCATTGGTTCTGTGGATGCTTGAGGGTAATAGGCTAGGGAGAGCCGGCGTAAGACCTATGTATGTCATATATGGAATAGTATTGTACTAAGAGGACAAAATATTTCATATGTTCTTAGACTGAAAAAGTCAAGCTGTCCTCTTAAGGGTTGTAGAGTCTTTGTCGCCAAGGTAAACCACCCGGATGTGTAGCTCAGTTTAGAAGTCATGCCATCCTATTGAGGGTTGTGAAGTCTTTGTTACCGAAGTAAACTATCCTAATGTTGATGTGTAGCTCAGTAGTAAGAAATCTATGGTGTGTCGATTAAAGCTTTGATTTCTTATGGATTACCTCCTATATGGACGTAAATCACCTATCTTGTTGGAAAGATAAGTCTCTAGATCTTTGGTGTCGACAAAAGCTTTGATTTCATATGGTGTGCCACCTACATGGTCGTGAAATTGCCTATAATGTTGGAAAGTTTGGAGCCCTTTTGATAGCCACTTAGTTTCTTTTATCGGCAGTCCTCTATAACCCACTGTCTCCCCATCTATTTGGTATCAAAGCCATCCCCACTCACGGAGGGAGGGAGGAAGCAGGAGTTTGCATACATATCTGCTCATTGCAAACATGTGAGCCCGATTTACATTTTTTTTTACTTTTTCCTTTACTTTTTCTTAGTTGTTACTCTTAGATCTATAGTCTTTGCTTCTTAGTTTTTACTACAAAACACCTGTAAATATTAGAGTCCTAGTGTTTCCATTATCATAGTCAGTGTTTTCCACATATCATATATTGTGTGTTGTACATAATTGAGTCTTAGTTTCTTTTCTCAGATTTTAGAACAAATATTTGTTATGTCTTGTCCTTGGATCTTTAGCATAAATGTAGAGTCTTATTGTCTAAAAAATACAAATTGATTTTCCATTTTATTGAGTATTTTCCATAGAGCCTTAGAACAGATACATAGAGTCACTAAAGTCCAAAAATACAAAAATATGACTTTTCCTTATTATTTATCTACTTTGTCTACTTTGTCCTATCCGTACATGTTTCTTCCTAAGTTTGAAATGTTTCCAACCTCTCAAAGAATTTTTTCATGTAAAGATGAGTACCTCTCTAAGGTAGAGGTGCTACAACTAGAACACGATATATCATCTACATATATACCTCTACCTAACCCTTGCTCTGCCTTTGCCAAAAAACATGTAACCCATGGATACAAATTGATTTTTTCCATCAAAATAGGACATGAGAAGTTAAGGAATACTTTGTTGCAATAATTCATGACTAGCATATCCTTATGACTCCAAATGACCATTTAATCACTTTGCAGATGCCAAAACACTTTCCACAAGACTAGAAAAGCCATGGTTAGACCCATATCCATTTTGGTGCCATTCTTTTTGCATTGACACATCATGGAAGAAAGCCCAGCCAATAAAGGCATGCCTTTCTCTCCTTGATATTAGATTATGCAATTACCAACATGAGAATTTGGGTACTCTACATGTTCTCCTGGATGTTGGGACAATTGTTGATACACTATTTACAAACCTTACCATGTCACTTTCTGATCCATGCTTAACAGAGGCACTAAAAATTCAAGTTCAAATCTTGGAAAATCCAGATGCTAGCTTATGTCCTATGGTACATCACCAATTATCTTGGCAAGCAAAAAATCATAAGAATACCCTATCCATGCTAGGAGACCAAACCTCCTTGTCCCCAGTTATAAATACTACCCAAAGAACCACCCTTGGTGTACAAATCTCAAAGCAAGTGTCAAAGGAAGAACTGCCCAGAGTCATTCCTGAATCATGGGTAAATAGTTATAAGAAGCTCAAATTCGATTCTCAGTGTCTTTGAACTTTCTATCCCATATCATAATTTAAACCTCACGAGACATCTTTACCTATCAACATGCTTATCTCCATTGATATATATCGGAAGGAGGAAAGCCCAGACCTAACATATATCTCATACTTACTTGAATGATTCATGAGAGATATAGATTAGGTTCAATAGTTCAATCATGAGGGATGTAACGTACACTAGTTCAAATGTCCTTTCACGGGATATTGCCTATGGGTGAACAACTATAGCTGTGCAAAGTCTGATGCAGCCACCCTTTTCCTCATTCCAATCAAGCTCATATACCTTACAACTACTCAGTCCAACTTAAGAAGATGACCAGAGATCTGACATTTCTAGATTCTCATTGTAAAGAAAAAAATCCATGGTAGACTGGTATCAAGCCGAAGGAATCTAAGGAGAATTCAAATGATAAAGGCCCCGTATGTTGCTGACATGATGAACTCAGTGCCAACCGCTCCACTACACTATGATATATTTTTGGAGCAGGATCTATAGTCCCAAATTTTGACCAGGAGATTCTAGATGAAGTTCCACCAGATGAGGATTGTGATTCTATCAAGCATGGTCTTCTAAATGGTAACCACACATGTCCAGGAATATCCTAGGCTAATGAAACTCTTATGTCAGAATAGTCCATCTCAGAAATCAATGCAGCAACAACAAAGAATTATTTCCCTCAATAGTTTCGTGGTGACCCTATTGAGAAATATCTAAATTCCCCAATGAATTTAAGGATATTGATCCAGAGGGAGGAGAAGAGCAATGACAAACCCATTCATTTGATCCGCCAAATATGATAATCTTAAAAAATAATTCAGATCATGTTCTTCTTGCAGAGGCTGATGAAACCACTGGTGTGATTACCACCAATCATGTTGATCCATATCCTAAGCTAAATGGGTTTCCCTAGATCTCAAAACATCAAGAAAGGCATAAGATTTACATGCAATACAGACGATCCCAAAAGAAGAAACCACCGAATAAGAAACTAATGATCAATAGTGTCGCTAGATCTCCAAAAAGAAAGATCCAGGCTAAAACAAGTTCTTCATCTTCCATGACAAAGGACATTTTGTAAAAGAATTTCCTAAGTCCAGAAAGGCAAAAAGGGAGGCTCAGTCCTCAGAAGACGATGGATGCTAAGTTCCCAATGAAAGATGAGGTCCTTCACTCCAATCCAAATAGCATTCCTAAATCTGCTTACAACACAAACACAGGAATGCCCAAGGACATTCCATCCCCCTTTATTTATGTCCAACCTCAGCCCCTTATTATCGATGACTTCCTGGAGAAGATATCATCACTCATCGGTGAAGGTAAATTCAACCAGTTAGAATAAATAATTAAGGAGATAAACATGATCACAGAAGAAATCAACATGATCTTCGAGCTGGAAACACCTCATGTTGAGCTTAAGATATATCCATCAAGATGGGAAAAGCCCCCTTAAGTTATCAGTTTCATGAACATCAGAGCAACTGCCTCAGTACTAAATCCTAACATCATCCCTAGTGATCAATAGGTCTCTAACTTTAAGACCTTTGGCACTATATTAAATAGAGAAATCCTCACAAACAGGGTGATTATGAGGTAGCCAATCATGATTGAATTCTTCCCAGATGTACTTTATACAACAAAATACCCCATCTCCAATATACCAAAGAAAGATGTAATCATTAGTTTTGGCATCTACAGGTAGCTAAAGAACCGACTCCTTATTCTGATAGAAGGTATAACCTTCATAGGCCGATGCAAGCAATATTCCACCATACCGAGGTTGTTCCAGATTATTGATGAAGACCCAATAAAGAAGAGGGAGAATCAACTAATATAAGAATATTGTGTTGAATCCTACAAAAAGAGTTCCTCAAGAAGACTAAACATCCCTTGTGGCTCAATTAGGAATTCTTCATCAGACTTTCATTCAGAAAAAGTGAAAATATTACTTCCACGAAGGCAAATTATTTTGGTATGAATATCAACCATCTTCATCTTTAAAATAAGGAGAGTGTACAGAATATCTAGATTTTTGGATCATCGAGCCATCAGATTCCTACTGGGGTTACAAGTCATTCTATGTCAACAAAATTAGACAAGGGGAAAATTTTGTCTAGTCTTAAACTACCAGCCCTTAATCATTTCCTTCTATATGAGAAATTCCCCACTTCAAATAAGTTGAACCTATTTGCACACCAAGCAAAAGCTACCCACTTTTCCTAACTCGATCTTAAATCAGGATTCTAGCATCTTGTCATACACCCAAAAAATAGAGCTAACACAACCTTCTATATAACAGATCATCACTACCAGTGAAAAGTTATGTCATTTGGGCTCAAACCTTCTGCTTCACTAGTCCAAATGGCTATTATTAAGATATTCTAGCCTATTCTCCATACATTATTGGTCTACATTAAGGACAGATTACTCATCAACAGCACTTTAGAGGAACACGTGGAGCTCTTCAATTAATTCCATAACCTGGTAAAGCAGCATGGATTTATGCTCTTGGAAAAGAACATGACCCTCATAAAAGATAAGATTTATTTTCTGTAGATGCACTTTTCCCATGAGTCTTACACTATCGGACCACACATATGCTAAAAATTGCTTAAGTTTCCAGATATTAATTTCTCAGTTAAGCAGATCAAGTAATTTCTTGGTGTGATTAATTATGTTGGACATTTCATACCCAATGTATCTATTTATAACTCCTTTCTCACAAAGATGCTAAATAAAAATACTCCATCCAAGGGAAAAAACAAGATGATGCGGTCCAAAAGATAAATGGACTATCCAATAAAGCAAATAAAATCCATATTCCATCGGATTGACAGATGATATTGAAGACCGATGCCAACAGTGATTATTAAAGTGCAAGTCTCCTAGAGGAAAAAGATGGCCAATATAAAATATACTGATACGCTAGTGAAAGGTTCAAAGAAGTAGAAAGACACTACCATAACACCTTTAAATAAATTCTTTTTGTGAGAAACAAAATAAAGAAGTTTAACTTCTTTCTCATTTATAAAGAATTTCACATTGAAATGGATAATAGGCTTTTCCCATAATTGTCTAGCTAAATCAAAATATTAACCCAAATCTACAGATTCTCTTATGGTTTAAATGGTTTCTACCTATAAATTCTAAGTGAAACACATCAAGGGAAAGGAGAACCTATTGGAGAAATTCCTATCAAGGCATAAAGAATTCTTTTCTAAAAACTATTCAATAAAAGAGAAGAAGAAGAAGACACCAGTCATCAGACTCTTGTGATCACTTATCAATAATAATGTTTGTTGGTGTATTCAAAAAGGATGCACGAGCTCATCGTCAACACAATCCAACACTATTTCTTAAAAGATGACATCAGATGACATGTGCAAGAAGTTACCCTCTCTAGTGGGTTACCCTTCCTGGAAGTTACCCTCTCCAACGATTACCCTTTCCAGTAAGTTACCTTCTCTCAAAGGAAATCCTGTCATATGGGTTACCCTCACTAGCATGTTACTTTTTCACGTGGGTTAGCCTCATCTACAAGAAAACCCTGTTAAGTGGGTCACCCTTTCAGATGGGTTTGCATTGAAGATGCTGACTCAACTACTTTAAAGATATGAAACTTATCCACCTATTTGCAAGATGTCTATAAGCTACTGATGCATCTACTTGTAAGCTGCTGACTCATCTGCTTGCATATGCTATCACATATCAATAAAATTAATGTTATTTGTTTTTTATTTATCCCATCACATATTAGTAGGGCTCGATGTGAATAAAAATATGGGTTATCTAGTCATAACAGATAAAGTTTATCCATTAGAAAAGGATAAAACTAATCTAGTCATAACAAATAATGCCTATTCTTTAGAAGATATGATAGGATAGTAATATTTTATTTCATGTTTATTCATAGGTATAGCTTATTTAGTAAGCTTCTTTCTCCTATAAAAGAAATCATAGGCCTTTAGTTAGAGGGAAAGATCTTCTTCACTTAGAAATTCACTCTCTGTTTGGATGAAACCCTCCCCTCTTCTAATTTTTTTTATATTTTCAATAAAGATTTTTGTTGGATAAAATCTCTTGCTCTTGTTTTCACTCTACAAAGAGATGGGTGCTTTGGTCCTTTAGGTCAGAGTAGTGCGGTAATAAAATACTTCAGCGAGGTACATGTTGTGACTCCAACATAGAACTCCAAAGGTACTTTCCATAGTTATGAAATGAAGTTGGCTTTGTCCGTATGATGTAGATGTCTAAGTCTTTTCCAAGTATATGAAACAAAATTGGCTTAGTCTACACTATAACTTTCTGGTTTGATTCATTATCTAAGGAATAACATTCAGATCTGAGGTATGCCTTATACACCTTTGGTTCTACGGATTCTTGAGGGCAATAGGCCCGGGAAAGCTTCTTTAAGGCCCATTTATAACATATATGGAACAGTCTTTACTAAGAAAACAAAAGTGTTCATGTGTTCTAAGGCTGGCCAGTCAATCCATCCCATTAAGGATTGCTAAGTCTCTTTTGCCCAAGCAAACTATCCATTATCAGATGTGTAGCTTAGTGGAAACGTCATTCTATCCCATTGAGGATTTTGATGTCTTGGTCATCGAAGAAAATATTCCAATGTTGGATGCACCGCTCAGTGGTAAAAAAGCTATGGTGTGTTGATTAAAAGGTTTGATTTCGTATGGATTGCGGCCTATATAGATGTGAAGTGAATGTCATGTCGGAAAGGTTAGAATGTGCATCTGTATTATTGATAAAATCTTTGATTTTGTATGGCGTGCTGCCTACATGGTAGTGAAACTGCCTTTCAAGTTGGAAAGTTTGGAGCTGTATTACTAGCCACCAAGGGATGTTTAGTCTTCTTGAGGAACATTTTGTGTGTTCAACATAAGATTCTTCTATCAACTGATTCGCCATCTTCTTTACTATATCTTTGTGAACAATTTGGAACAACCTTGTTATGGTAGAATATTTCCTGAATCGTCCCATGAAGGTTATACTTTCCATCAGAATAAGGAGGCAGTTGTTTAGCTGCCTATAGATGTCAAAACCAATGATCAGATACTTCCCTGGTATATTAGAGATAAGGATTTTTGTTAGGTAAAGTATGCCTGGATAGAATTTTTTCATGATTGGCTACCTCATAATCACCCTGATTGGAAGGACCCCTCTTTTAGATGCTGTGACAAAAGTCTTAAAGTGAGGGACCCATTGATCACTAGGATGATGTCAAAATTTAGTATTGAGGCCGCAACTCTGGTGTCTATGAAGGCAATGACCTAAAGGGACTTGTTCCATATTGATAGATATATCATAAGCTTGACATGAGGTGTTTCCAGATTAGAGATCATCTTTATTTCTTCTATGATCATGTTGATCTCCTCCATCAGTTTTGCTAACCGATTGAATTCAACTTTACCGATGGGTGATGATATCTTCTCTAGGTAGTCATCGATAATAAGGGATTGAGGTTGGCCATCAATGAAGAGAGATGGAATGTCCTTGGTCGTTCCTATGTCTTTGTTGCAAACAAATTTAGGAATGCTATCTGGATTAGAGTGAAGGACCTTATCTTTGGTTAGGAACTTAGCATCCATCATTTTTTATGAGGACCAAGCCTCATTTTATGCCTTTCTAAACTTAGGACATTATTTTGGAAAGTGTTATTTGTCATGGTAGATGAAGCCTTATGTGTGCTTGGATCATTCTTTTTAGAGGATCTGGCATCACTGTTGATCATTAGTTCCTTAACGACAATTTTTTCTTTCTATCCCGCTCATACTGCATGTATCTCTTATGCCTTTCTTGATATTTGTAGAGCTGGGAAGATCCATATGGCTTAGGGTTTAGATCAAAATGTTTAGTGGTAATCACACCAGTGGTTTTGTCATCCTCTGTAAAAAGAACAAGATTCGAATTATAGTTTCAGATTATTATGTTTGTCGGATCAAATGATTGGGTCTATTATTGCTCTTATCCTCCCTCTAGGTCAACATCTTCCAAGGCATTAGGGTAATTCAAATATTTTTTAACAAGGTTACCATGGAACTGCTGATGGGGATGATTCCTTATTACTGCTGCATCGAACCATAAGATGGCCTATTCTGACATAGGAGGATCAACAACCTAAAAGATTCCTAGACATACGTGGTCAACATTAAGAATATTATGCTTGATGGAATCCCAGTCCTCATCTGGTGGAAGTCTATCGAGAATCTCCAAGTCACCATCTGGGACTATAAAATCAAACTTCGAAAAGATATCATCATGTATTGGAGTGGTAGACACTTAATTCATCATATCAGTATCATTCAGGGCCTTCATCCTTTTAACTTATCCTTGGGTCCCTTTGCCTTGCTAGCAATCTTCCATCACTTTTTTTATTTTCCATGAGAATATAGAAATATCCGATCTCTTCTCATCTTCTTGAGTTGGAATGATTAGTTCTAAGGTAGATGATCTTGATGGAAATGAGGAAATGGCTGGCTTTTGTAGTGATGGTGAAAGTATGATGATTTGAGGTGGTTTTATGCACTATAGTGTTGTTATCCGGGCCTATTTAGCCTTGTTTTGAGGACAAATTGTGTTCTTAATGTGTTAACGATAATATAATTGAGCATCTAAGTTTTCAAGTACTTTATTACAATGTTTAAGGTATATTTCAAACAAGTTTGTACTTAATATCATCATTTAGAGTTCATATGAGAAAACTAGTTTTACTAGCTTGAGCTAGGTGTTGTTCTAGTTGATCGCGATGGATTCTAATATGTGTTATGAGTTCCTAATGGTATGATTGTGTAATTATGTGTGTAAAAATATGATTCTGTTGTTTAAAGTTCAATTGAATCAAACCAAGAGTTAAAACTAAGTGAAACATAAAAAGGGGCAAAAATAGTATTCTTAGCTTAAGTTTTTAGTTCGTCGTATTGGATGTTGTATTGTTTTGAGGTCTAATTTATTGTTTTTAATGATATAGTATGATTTGTGAGTATATTATGATGATATATCAATGATACAAAAGCTTCAAATAAGGTTTAAAAAGCTTAAAAATGCTTGGAATGGATCAACAAAAGCACAAGACACAATTTGACGTGAAATAGATCTCTTGGAAGTTCATGGCGCATCACAGACCAAAGCTAAGGTAAAATGGTACATTATATGCATAAAATATTCCTAAGTGACCCATAATAGTGGGTATCAAGATAATTGTATGACACACAGCTAGACATAGAAAATTAACCTCACGACACGGCCTAGTGCAATAAATCGACAGTTTTGTCCTCCTATAAACAGGACAATTGTACTTGATGGTAGACTCCTTGGATGAATTTGAAACTTAAAGAGGATCTGTAAAAAACTTCAATTATAGTTTTTATTTATTTAATTTAACTTTTTAATGGACTTTATCATGTTTTAATTCATCATAATTATGGTTATGTCCATGAGTGGCTAAAAGCCCCCTTTTCGGGGTTAAGGCCAAGAATATTTTTACTATTGATTTGAATTGAGATTTTTTGGATTTATTATCATATTTAGTTGTTTATTTATACTTGTATTACTATTTTAAGGATTTGGGACCCTTAGAATACATATATTGTAGACCTTGTGAGCTCGGGAGGGGTAATAGGAAGATAGAACGTGGGGGTAAATAGAGTAATGTTCTTATTATTTTATAAAATAAGGAATTTGAATAAGCATTTAGGATATAGATATACCTAAAAGCCTTACTTGGTTTGCTGTGGGATGATATATAGATGTGTTTAGCTTAGTTCTCATATCCCCGCTCAACGATGTAGTTGTGGGTCTAAGTTAGATGGGTTATTAGAGGCTTGAGAGACCATGATCATTAAATCAACCCTATGAATCAACAACTAAGATAAGTAGTCTAATGAAAGAAGTTCAATATGATTGTTTATAGTTCTTTAACCCCGGGTTTTTATTCATTGATTTTCCAAAGTCCTTACCTTCCTACATTACTTTAGTTTACTTTTGATTACAAGCTCTCAAAACTCTTTTGGCTACGTTGTCCTAGTTAATCTCAATTGTTAAACTAGAATTGGATAGTTGCTTAACACAAGTCTCTAAGGGATCAATATTCGGCATTATTTTAGGCCACTATATTACTTGGTGAAACCACATACACTTGCGTTGCACTTGGGAGCAACATACGGCATATGATGGTATATCTTGTGGATTTATGATGGCGTTTGTTAATAGGGTAATTTGTTCCTTGAGTGATACCATTTCTCTTATTTTCTGGTCAATGAATGATAGTACTGAGGTTTTTAGTGGACATGTCGTAGACCGGATAGACTATTTTATTTATTCTAGAACTTCTATATGTTTGGCATGACCCAAAACCCAATATTCATCATCGTCATCGTTTGTCCTGTCCACATCACACACTACACAGCTATAGTTGCTCACCTATGGGCCATGTCCTATGAAAGGATATTTGAACCAGTGTACGTTACATCTCTCATGATTGAACTATTTAACCAAATACATATCTCTCATGAATTATTTAAGTGAGAGATATATGTTGGGTCTAGGCTTTCTTCCCTTAGATTAGTATCAGTAGGGACAAGCATATTGATAGGCAAAGATGTCTTGAGAGGTGTAACTTTTGATATGGAATAGAAATTTTGAAGACTGTGAGAATCGAATCTAAGCTTCTTATAACTATTGGATTATGATTCTAGAATGACTCTGAGCAATTCTTCCTTAGACAATTGCTTTGAGATTTGTACACCAAGGGTGGTTCTTTGGGTAGTATTTATAACTAGGGACAATGAGGTTTAGTCTCCTGGATTTGATTGGGTATTCTTATGATTTTGCACTTGCCAAGATAATTGGTAATGTACTGTCAGACATAAGCCAGAATCTGAAGTTTTGAGGATTTGGACTTGAATTTTTAGTGCCTCTATTCAGCTTGGATCAGAAAGGGACATGGAAAGGTTTGGAAATAAAGTAACAATAACTGTCCCAACATCTAAGAGAACATGTAGAGTACCAAAATTTGCATGTTTGTATTAGCGGAATATCGTATCAATGAGAGAGAGACATGCCTTTATTGGCTAGCCTTTTCTTTTATGATGCGTCAATGAAACATGAATGGCCCCAAAATGGATAGTTTTTCCAGTCTTGTGAAAAATGTTTTGGCATCTGCAGAGTGAAAAAATGGTAATTTGGACTCGTAAGGATATGATGGTCAAGAATTGTCTGAGCAACATATTCCTTAACTTCTTATGGCCTATTTTATTGCAAAGAATCAATCTGCATCCATGGGTTACATGTTGTTTTTCGAAAATGAAGAGTAAGGGTTAGGTAGAGGTATATATGTGGAGGATATATCTTATTTAGCCTGTAGCACCTCTACTTCATAGAGATAGTCATCTTTACATGACAAAGTTCTATGAGAGGTTGGAAACAATTCTAAGGCAGAAAAATGTATGGATAGGACAAAGTAGACGAAACTGGTGAATAATTAAGAAAAGACATATTTTTGTATTTTTGGAATCTGAAGACTCGATGTATTTGTTCTAAGGCTCTAGGGAAAAAACTCAATAAAATGGAAAATATATTTGTATTTTATGGACAATAAACTATATTTGTGCTAAAGATCTAAGGACAAGACACAACAAATATTTGTTCTAAAAGCGAAGAAAAGAAACTACAACTCGATTATGTACAAGACACTAAATATGATAGGTGGAAAACACTGACTCTAATAATGGAAACACTATGAATATAATATTTACACGACTTTGGTAGTAATAAATGGGAAGCAAAAACTACGGATCTAAGAGTAACAGCTAAGAAAAAGTAAAGGAAAAAGTAAAACTAAAAATAAAAATATAAAGCTACCTCATGTGTTTGAAAATTGCAGATATGTATGCATACTATTTCTTCCTCCCTCCCTCCGGGAGTGGGGATGGATCTTATACCAAGTAGATATGAAGACATTGGGACATAGAGGACTACCAGCGAAAGCAACTAGGTGGCTAACAATAGAGCTCTAAACTTTCTAATAAGATAGGTGGTTTCACGATCGTGTAGGCGGCACGCCATACGGAATCAAATCTTCTTTCAACACCACAGATGCAGAGATTAAAATTTCCAACATGATGGTGATTCACGTCCATATAGGAAGTAAGCTATATTAAATCAAACTTTTTAATTGACACACCATAGCTTTCTTATGATCGAGCTATGCATCCGGCTACGGATGGTTTGCTTAGGAAACAAAGACTTTGCACCCCTCAATGGGATTGTAGGAATTTGCCATTGCACTACATATCTGGTAATCGACAATTTTCCTTGGCAACAAAGATACCGCAAGCCTTAATGAGATGGCTTGAATTTTTCAGTCTTAGAACACATGAATTATTTTGTCTTCTTAGTACAAGACTATTGTGTTTATAACATTAATGGGTCTTACGATGACTCTCCCTAGCCTGTTGCTCTCAAGCGACTGTGGAACTAATGGTTTACTTAGGTAAACCTAAGATCTTCCTGTTCTTTCTCAGATAACAAATTAAATTAGAAAGCTATAGTACAGACTAAGCCAATTTAATTTCATATATATGGAAAGGACGTAGACATCTTCATCATATAGATGAAGCCAAGTTTGTTTCATATTCATAGAAAGTACTTTAGGAGTTCCATGTTGCAGTCACAACAAGTATCTCGTTGAAGTATTTTCTTACCCCACTACTCCAACCTAAAGGATCGAAGCACCCATTCCTCTAGAAGAGAGAAAAAACAAGCAAGGGATTTTATCCAACAAACATATTTACTAAAAATATGAAAAGATTAATAGGGGGTTGTCCAAATAGAGAGTTAATCTCTACGTGGAGAAGATCTTACTTCTAACTAAAGACCTATGTCAGATGTCGAGAAACATATCGATGGATGAACTGGTTAGATTATCCCAGCTTCATGGGTGACTAAAATTGAGAAGTTGAGAGCCTACCTTCAACCTCTAAAGTCCACTGATGATTCCAACCACCTATATCTACAAAAGCTGCCCCAAACCACCTTCTACATCCCCATGTACAACCCAAGAGATGATCTTCTAGATGTAAAGGACCTAAGGACCAGTATTAGGTTCCTCGCTTGCTTCATGAAAGAACATGATTGGATAAAGAACTTCAATCATGAGGGTCATAGCCTGATGTGGCGTAAATTAACTTTCTGAGGACATTAAATATGAAGGACGGATTGTGGTTGTAAAATCTACGATAGAAAGAATGAAATGGCTGCTTGATCTAGGGTGAACCCTCAGATGCTTATGACATCCCATTCTAGATCCAGTCATATCAATTCTTTCCCACCAAACCACTATAAAAAGGATAACTTAAGCCATGCTCCCTAAGTACCACAAGTAATCAACTCAGGAGGTGCTCAAGTATACACCCAACATGCCACACTTATCAGAGCACTCGAAGATAAATTGCAGAATATCTAGTCTATAAAAAGTCTGATAGAAATCCCATTCCTATATTTTCTGGACCAATAATAAAAAGAAATGGACTCTCTTGATGAACAACTTTAGAATCTAAAATACGATTGCGCCATACTACTAAATGCCCAAGTATCCATTATATTTCAACATGGATATCCTTCTAAAGGATTAGACCAACCTTCTCTACCTCATTCATCCCTTCTATCCACTTCATCTTTAAAAAATAAACAACAGTTTGACATTGTGTGGGCAAGGAAAGATGCCATGGCACAAAAAGTCAATATGCCATAGAATAAAGTTGAGAACATAAGGCATTCTTGCTCAATTCTATGTGAAGCTCATGGAATAGACTTGAGGCGGGCTCTAACCCTCCATTGTCCAGATCCTATAGTCCCAAATTAAGATTTAGAGATTCAAAACACATAAAATAATGAGCCACCAGATGTTTCTTTTGTTTAGAGAGAAGTCAAGAATTGGGATCCAGAAGAACAACATAGGAAAAGAATAACTAGACAGTTGATTGAACACATATGATGATTAGAAATTATGAACCATATTCCACCACTTCAGATGATCTCTTATAGATCACTAATGAGGAATAGGTATCTCTGAAATAATGTCTTCTAAAGAACAATAACAAGGTTACTGAATTGATCAACAACCAGATAACCCAAGTCTTGTTGTTTCAAAGGATAATAAGTCTATGTCAAAAGATTTATCTCCTCCTATAGACTCCTATCCTTCTGAGTAGCATAAGGAAACTTTATTCAACAACACCATGTTGGATAAATGTTCACAATCTGTCCACTCTAATGCTATACCTAACAATCCAGTTTGCAAGATAGATAGGTCTTTAAATATCTCAAAATGTCAAGTAAGGTATAAGAGATACATGAAGTACTGATAGGCCAGAAAGAGAAAACTGACAGATAAGGAACTGATGATCAAAAAAGATGCCAAATCCTCTCCAAAGAAAGATCCAGGTAATCACAAATGCTTCATCTGCCATGACAAAGCACACTTTGCAAAAATATGTCCTAAATCAGGAAAGGCCATGAGGGCAGCACAAGCCTCGGAGTAACCCATGGCTTCTCAGTTCCCAATGGAAGATAAAGCACTTTGTTATCATCATCCTAGTCTAGAAAAGGTTCCTGACTTTGCTTTTGATGCAGGAAAAGACATATTTGATGATATTCCATCTCTTTTCAATGATGGCCAACCACAAACAATCATTAGTAAACATTTATCTAATGCTAATCTGATGGATATATGATCTAACACTGATGATGACTTTCGTACTAATGAATATAGTAATAACAATGAGGATGCTTTGCAGCCGTTAATCCAATTTCCTGTGGAGGATTGTCCATCCATATTCAGGAAAAACTCCAGCAAACTAGAGCTCTTTAAATCAATTTCTGATCAATATAAGTTGACTAGTGATCCTTCCCAAAAAGAAGGCAAGTATCAATGATAGAGATGAAGCAAACCATTGCTTTGATCCTATCTTGGCCTCAGGCTTCCAAAACTCTCATGACGATTAAAAATTTGGTTAAAAGAGAATAATACATAGTACTACCAGCTTGCACTTCCAGATTCTCCAAATGCACTTAGGATTATGGAAATAGACACTTATCTCACATCTCAGGACTTGGTTGCCGATTTCAAATTCTTATGAGAAGTTTCTTGTAGAAACGTGAGCTACATACGACAGTCCATCTTCCAGGCCTTGAATATTTTATGCAAAAGAGATATGTACTAAATAAAATCAATCAGAACAACCCAGTTCTTTATCTTCATTACAGCAGAAACAATTATTTTATAAAGTCAAATTGCCCCTGCTAAAGTCGTTAGGTAGGATCTCAGAGGAAGCTGTTGTTCAGGATATTCAAACTGCCAAGGTCTCTCGACGATAAGAGTAGGGTAGTAAGGTGAACCAGGTATTTTAAGTAAAGGATCCCAAAAAATTATAAGAAGAAGAATAATGACTGCTTTATCTACAGAAAGCCTAGTCACTTTGCCGAAAACTATCCTCAACTAAAAAAGTCGAAGGACTCTATCCACCTTTTTGAAGAAATAGATGACCAAGTTAGAATATATCTCAGTAGAGAGGCCAAACATGAGTTGATCTTCTTAATGAAAGAAGAAATGACGGAGGACACCATCTTTTCTATAGATGTATATGAAGAATCAGGCAATATCTATGCCAATGATCTCTACCTGATATCCAGTAATAAAGAAGACAACCAGCACCAAGCTAGTCAAATCCTTATGCCCAACAAGATAGGATTACTATCTTTTAGAATAATAGACTACCCTTATAATCTATTACAACAATATATCGATCCCTTTGATCGATCCATACTTCGATAAAGGAGAACCTTTTACAAGCTTCAAGTGTTCAAAAAGTATGGAGGATCTATCCTAAAGCTATTCAAATTACACCCAGAATATCCTTTATGCCATGTGTTCATTGCAGTATCCAATGACTTCCCGCAAGAACTCCTGTGGCTATTTTGTTACCTATTCCATAAGTTCTAAATTCTCATGGAGTTCAAGTATGATGTGTTCAAGTATTTTGATTAAATCCTATTAGCACTGAAGAGATTCATGTTGTGGTTCAAGCCACGAGAATACTATATTTGAAGCTTCAAAGATTTATATGATAGAATGGTGTTCATGCTACATCATACTGTAGGAGTTACAAGCCACGATGTCTAAGCTATGCTAAAAATTTTACTCAGCTAGAATTTTCTCTTGTCTGTACTCTCCTTGAAAGATGAATACTATGAAGCACAACGCTTCATTTTATAGAAAAATAGATGCAATAAAAAAGAAATCTGGTCGAAGGAATGGGGAAGTCAAACTATACAAAAAATTATCCCCACCAGGATGAAGTCCTACGAGCATGAAAAAAATATCTGCCATAGTATGAAAACACAAGAGATAAAGTCACAAACTCTATTAAAAGCACAAGGATAAAAGATCCCTAATAGGAATGCGTAAATTCATCATCTAGTAAAAGGAGTTACTTCACTAGATCAATGAAGAGAAGCTTGGAAGGACAAGAAAACTACAGGTAGAAGTACGATATCGATTGGTGGATTGAATAAGGATACGTGAGTTCATCATCGACACCATCCATAACTTCTGCATGACAGATGATGTTAGATGACATGTGCACGAATCTACCCTCTCTACAAGGTTATCCTTTTTAGTGGGGTACCCTCTTCAGTAGGTTACCCTTCTCTTTAAGGAAACCCTATTAGATGGGTTACCTCATCAGTGGGTTACCCTTTCTAGTGGGATACCCTCATCTTTAAGGAAACCCTTTTCAATGGATTACCCTTTTAGATGGGTTTGTCTTAAAGATACTGACTGAACTACTTTGAAAACAAGGAGGTTATCCACCTTCTTTGAAGATGCCTACAAGCTGCTAATACACCTACTTGTTTGTTGCTGACTCACCAACTTGCATAAGCAATCACATGACAACAACATTAGTGTGTGTTTTTATTAGGGTAATCACATGTTAGAAGGCCCCTATTTGAATAAAGATAATGCTTATCTAGTCATAACAGATAAAGCTTATCCCTTACAATGGATAAGGCTTAACTAGTCATAACTGGTAATGCCTCTCACTTAGAAGATAGGATATGATTGTAATATTTTATTTCATGTTTATCCGTAGGTCTGCCTAATTCTTTTATTTTTCCACATCTTATTTAGATCATGCACATACAATGTGGTGGGAGTATTTTCTATTACTTCATAATTCTCACCGCGATATGGGGCTAGGTTTCTACGTCAAGCTCCACAATGCGGGATTATCGTGGCAAGCCACTAGATTATGCCACTCGAGAATTAACCCTCACCGTAATAAGGTATTATCATTATATGCAACTATATTTCATTGCATATAAAATTTACACAACAATAACAACTACTTTGGGGCTTCACTTTTACCTTCTATCCTTTTATTTTCAAACTTCCTACTTAATTAACTTATTGTAAAGTACTTAGTAGTTTTGGATCAAATTAATGACTATCAAAGAAGGTATTAAGCTACATATGAGCCTACCAAATAAATAAGTCAAAGGCTTAATGGGGATGACTAAGATTAAGCACAAAGGTGGGTCAAAAAGGGGGTATGAAACATGGCTATCAAAGAAATACCTAAATCATCTCCTAAACCCACTTTCTTTATTTTGTTTCATACACACACTAGGCATGTTCTAGAATCAAATGAAACAAGGAATATAAAAGAAACCTTATACACATTTTACATATGCCTGACTTACATAGGATTATCATAGACTCTTAACCAAATAATAGCATGAATTCAACACTAAGCCAACAAGTACTAGAGTCACAAAAATGAGACTAGGATTCTAGAAAGTAGTCATTCACTCAATCAACATAGTTTTGATAACTAAAATAGTTGCATCATGCTGCCAAATACAACACCAACAAGAATATCTAACTCAAAATATTTTAAGTTTACCTTAAAATTAGGAATTTCCCCTTCACCCCATACTTTAAAATCTACTTTGTACCCAAAGTATACTTTAAAGTTAGAGATAGAAATACTCACAGGACTTTAGGACTATCTAGTAGAACCTTTTTGTATTAAGGGTGTCTGGGGACCCCACACTTAGTATTTTCCATGCTCCTTAGCATAGGTTTTTGGTACGTACTCAGATTTCCCATCAACCTGTGACTCAAAAAAACAAAAACTAGTGAAGTAAACTAAAAATATTAACCTTAACATGGGTTGCCTCCCATGCAGTTCTTGATTTAGTTTCGCAAAATGACCCAACCATGACTCATCCATATTCCTTCATTCTCTTCCTCTTACTTAGAGGCCATCTTCTTATTTGTTTTTGATCTTTTGAGTATGAAATCTCAAGGTCAACAACTTTCTCAACAACAACCTTTTTAGGCTCATCAATCTGTATCATATTAGTCGTAGGTATTTGAGGCTTCGGTTGCATAATGAGGAAGTTTGAAGAGGTCTTTTGTGGAACAGGATCCTTTATCCCACAGTTATCCCTGTCAATCACATTATCATGCATAAGTCTTTGTAGTAGGATAGTGTGTTAAGCGGTTTTTACATTTTAAATACTGCCTCTTTATTATCCAGTCTCATTGTGAGCGTTTCCTCTCTCCCCATTACCAAGAATCGACATCCCAAGAACTGGTACTTTTTCATATACCTGAAAATCTAATACAATAAGTTAGCAGGTATAATAAACTTACCAACCTTGATGATAACATCCTCTATGACTCCTTTAAGAGGGGCTATGGTCTCGTTTGCCAGTTGCTGCAACACAAAGATCAGTCTAGGCTTCACCAAGCCTAATGTGTTAAACAAGGAGAAGGTCATCAAATTAATTCTTGACCCTAAGTCCTAAGTATGTAGACCACCTCACGACTCCTAATTTGAATAGAGAGAGGGAACATCCTAGGGTATTTGTGCTTCTTGGGCATCTTCTGCATTATAACAAAGCTACACTCCTCTGTGAATGCTACTGTCTCCACATCCTACAAATTTTTTTTATTAGAGACCACATTCCCTTTAAAATATTTAAAAGAGGTAAGTTAATGTGAGGCTCTCTGAATGTGTCAAAGAGCTTCTTGAAGAATGCATCCTCCATCACTTTTATATGCCTCTATGGAAAAGGTAATGGTGGGGTATTTTTCACCTTTTCAGAAACTCTTATTTTTAAGTACTCAGAGTTCCTCAAATTTTTTACATCTTTGTCGTCTACCTGCTTAGGGACCAAATCAACATCTATCTTCTTAGTTTTTGCTAGAGGTTCTTTAATTAGCTCCTTACTAATCCTCAAAGTAGTTTCCATAACTTGTTTAGGATTTTTAGTATCACTTGGCAAACCACCTTGAGGCCTGGGATAATGTGCTTGCTGTAATTTTCCTATTTGCAACTCCAAGCTCTTTGTAATAGTCTTTTGATTCTTCATATATCCTCTCTGACTGTTCATATCTACTGCCAATTGTGTTTGATAAGCTTAATTTTGTTTCAACCTTTCTTTCATATTGCTATTTGTGGCCTGATTTCCTTAAGTTTATTGTGGCTAAAACGGCTGTAGTTGGTTGTTCGAGGATGTATTTAGTGGCTGAGTCTGCGACTTTTGATTGTAGACGTTTCCATAATTTGGCCTTTGAGCATTTCCCATTAACATCATGGACCCAGGATTCGCAGCACACATATCTAAAACATGACCACTATTACTACAAATCCCATTCCAAGCATGCGTTTGCTGAATTGTATTCACTGATGTTGCATGCTGTGTACCGCCTAACTTTGTATTGCTCAATTGCATGGTCAACTAATTTTGTAGTGCAACAATTTGAGTGGATATAGAAGTAAACCGGTAAACCTCCAACACACCTGTAACTTTCTTTGTAGTATTTATTAAGTCTAAATTCCACTTGAGATTTCCTTGTGCAATCTGTTTCAACAAAATATAAAGCTCATCATAAGTTAGCTCCAAAGCAGATCACCTTCAGCTGAATATAGCAAATTTTTTATGTTATAGTCAAGTGCTTTAACAAAAGTATGAGCTAATACCTCATTGGAATGCTGATGATGTGGATGTTACCAAAAGAGAGCTTTGAATCGCCCCTAAACATAGTATAAACTCTCATCTAGGTTTTCTTTGAAGCACACAATCTCACTGCGCAATCTCACAGTCTTACTAGATGGAAAGAATTAGATGAGGAATTTCCAGGCTAAGTCATCCCAAGGTGTGATTCAATTTGCCGGCTCAACATTTAACCATTTTTTCACTTCCCCAAATAGTGAATAGGGGAATAGTGTCAGCCTCACATAATCAATTGAAATACTTGTAGGGATAAATATTTTACTAATCTCCAAGAAGTTCTACAGATGGACTTTTGGATCTTCATGTGAAATCCCCATAAACTTTCTACTGCTAATCAAAAGCTGCACCATGTTCTGTTTTAGCTCAAAATTACCTCCAGTAGTTGGCTACTGAAAAAGGGAGGTCAAATTTGTCTAATGTGGTATTGCCACCTCTTGAACTATCTTGCGGGCTAGTTGATCTTTAGCTAACCATGCTAGCCTACTAATGTTTCAACCTATTTTGTGCAATTACAATACCGAAGAACAATTGTAAAGCACCAAAGAAATCTACTAAGTAAAACTAAAATAAAAATAGTTGCCAATTTACAAATTCCCAACAATGACACCAAAACTTATTGCTCCCAAGCGCAAAGGCAAGTGCACATAGTCTCACCAAGTAATATAGTGGCCTTAAATAAAGCCGAAAATCGATCTCTCAGAGACTTGTGTTAAACACCTATCCAATTCTAGTTCAACTATTGAGATTAAATTGATTCAAAAGTAACCAAAAGAGTTTGTGAATTATAAACTAAAATTAAAGTAAATTATGCAATATAGTAACGTGCTTGGACAATCAATGGAGTGAAACTCTGGGTTAAGGATATACGACAATAATATTATGCTATTGAACTTCATTAGTTGGCTTACTTATCTTGGTTGTTGATTCGTAGGGTTTATATTATGATCATGGTCTCCCGAACTCTTATCTTCTACCTAACTTGAACATTGTAACTACATCATTGAGTAGGGATGCAATAATCCGATCAGATGAATGAAGCTATCATCCTAAAAGTGAACCAAAAAAGTCTTATAAGTATATCGCTATCTTAGATTCTAATTCAAATTCCTTATTTTTTAAAAGTATAAGAACCTTGCTCTACTTACCTAATGTTCTATCATCTTATTCCCCCTCCTGAGTTCACAAAGATGACAATGGATATATTAAAAGGGTTGTGAATCCTCAAAATAGTTATAAAAAGGGTAAAAAAAAAAAACAAATATGATAAACAATCCAAACTAAAGTAATTCAAAGCAACAATAATCATGTTAGCGGCCGTAACCCTAGAAAAGGGCTTTTTGCCACTCATAGACATAGTAGTGATCAAAATAATTGAATACATGATAAAATGCTTTAAAAAGATAAATTAAATAGATAAAAACCCTAATTGAAGTATTTTTCAGCCCCTCACCAAGTTTTAAAACCGTCTCAGTTGTATGACATCAAATACAAATGTCCTATTTATAGGAGGACAAAACTATTTCATTTTTTTTCTAGACCATATTGCGGGGCTAATAATGCGTGTTTAACTGTGCTACACTTTCGTATCACGTATACACACTATTTTGGGTCCCTTAGGAAGAAAAACATGTGTATCAAACTCCATTAGGCCATGGATTGGGACCGCGACACGCCTTTGACATCCCAGGTGTCCAGTTCGCGTCAAATTGCGTCTTGTGCTTTCGTTGATCCATTCCAAACCTTTTTGAGTTTTTTACACTTAATTAAAATCTTGTATATCCTTAATATATAATAAAATTCAACTTACAAATCATCATATAGGATTAAACACCACAAATTAGAGCTTAAAACATCAAAACATTCAAGATGACAAACTAGAAACTTAAGCTAAGAATACTAGTTTTGCCCCTTTTGATCTTTAACTTGGTTTTGATTCATGGATTGATTGAATTGTACTATAAAAAATATAAAAATGTTTTCCACAAATAATTACTCAATAATACCATTGGGAACTCATTATACACATTAGAAGAGGTCGAGAAAAACTAGAACCATACCTAGCTCAGGCTACTTTCACTAGTTTTCTCGCGTAGACTCTAAATGATAAATTTAAATCTAAGCTTGTTTGATAACACCTTTAAACATTTTAATCAAATAATTAAGTGCTTATATTATTATTTCTATCATCATTATCACATTAAGCACACAAGTTATCCTCAAAACAAGGCTAAATAAGTTGGGATAAATACACTAAGGTACATAAATTCACCTCAAATCACCTTTCCAGTTGGTTACCCTCTTATATGGGTATTATCCTTCCCATTGGGTTTCCCTTCTATCCAAGGAAACCCTGTTAGATAGGTTACCCTCACCAGTAGGTTACCCTTTCCAGTGGGTTGCCTTTACCTCCAAGGAAACCCTCTTTAGTGTGTTACCCTTTCAGATAGGTTTGCTTGGAAGATTTTGACTTAGCTACTTTGAAGAGAAGGATCTTATCCACCTATATGAAAGATGCCTACAAGATGTTGATGCATCTTCTTACAAGTTGTGGACCCACCTGCTTGCACATGCTGTCACATGCAAACAACATTAGTGTGTTTTGTTTTTATTTGGCACATCACATGTTAGTAGGTCCCAGTGTGAATAAAGATAAGGATTATCTAGTCATAACAGATAAAGCTTATCCCTTACAAAAGGATAAGACTTATCTAGTCATAATGGATAGTGCCAATCCTTTAGAAGATAGGATAGGATTGTAATATTTTATTTCTTATTTATTCGTAGGTCAAGCTTATCTAGTAAGCTTCCTTCTTATATAAAAGAAATCATAGGCCTTTAGTTAGAGTAACATATTCCCCACCGAGAGATTCATATTCTATTTGTATGAAACCCTCCCCTCTTGTAATCTTTTCAAATTTTCCATAAATATATTTGTTGGCTAAACTCTCTTGCTCTTGTTTTCTCTCTTCCATAGGGATGGGTACTTTGGTCCTTTTGGTAGGAGTAGTGGGGAAAGGAAATACTTCGGTAAGGTACTTGCTGTGACTTTAACATGGAACTTCAAAGGTACTTCCCATGAATATGAAATGAAGTTGGATTCATCCATGCAACGCAAATTTCAATGTCATTTCCATTTATATGAAACTAAATTGGCTTGGTCTGCACTATAGCTTTCTACTTTGATTCCTTATCTGAGAAATAACTCGCAGATCTGAGGTTTGCCTTAGTACACCTTTGGTTCTGTGGATGCTTGAGGGCAACAGGATAGGAAATCCGCTGCAAGGCTCATTTATAACATATATGGAATAGTCTTGTAGTAAGAATACAAAAGTGTTCATGTGTTCTAATGCTGGCAAGTTAAGCCATCTCGTTAAGGATTGCTAAGCCATCCCATTTGGAGCTCTATTGCTAGCTACCTAGTTGCCTCCGCCTTCAATCCTATGTGGCCCTTTGTCTCTCCATATATTTGGTATTAAATCCATCCCCACACCCGGAGGGAGGGAGGAAGCATGAGTTTGTATACACATTTCCTGATTGCAAAACGTGAGCCAACTTTATATTTTTTTGTTTTTAATATTTACTTTTCTTTGTCTTAGCTATTAATCTTATATCCTTCCTTAGTTTTCATATCCAAATTTTACTACCAAAGTACTGTAAATATTAGAGTCATAGTATTTCCATTATATACGTCAGTGTTTTCCAGTATCATATTTTGTGTCTTGTACATAATCTAGTCTTAGTTTCCTTTGTTAGATCTTTAGAAAAAATAATAGTCTTATGATACACAAAAAACACAAAATGATTTTCCGTTTTATTGAGTCTTTTCCATAGAGTATTAGAACAAATTCATTGAGTCTTTATAGTCCATAAAATATAAAAATATGTATTCCTCTGAGTTTTTCTCTTCAAGTGTGTCCAGTCCTTGTAAATCTATAGTTCGATTAAATATGTGACCTTCCATTACCAATACTCTGTCATGTAAATATGACAACCTATACAAAGTAGATGTGTTACCACTACAATAGAAAATATCTAGAATATATCTACCTCTATTGAACCCCTACTCTTCCTTTAGAAAAATAGCATGTAACCCACGACTGTAGAGTTGTTCTTTGGTATAGCAAAAACCAAGAGGAGTTAAACAATATGTTTATACGTCAAAACTAGATAAACATCCTATTCTTGCAACTCAAGAGGAATAGTTCATCACTCTACAAATGCCGGAAGTTTTTCCACGACAATAGAGAATACAAGGCTTCACCCATATCCTCTTTCGTGATGTTATGGTCACCTTGACGTATCACGAGAGAAAAGGCTAGATAGTAGTGGCACATCTTTCATTTCTTAATACGAGATACAATAAATACTATCACACTAATTTGGGAACTTCAAAAATCACACTGAACGCAGGGAAAATATTTATTACTATATTTCCCAACTTAAAAATGTCTGTCCCCGATCTGTATCTAACATAGGTATTGAAGATCCATATCTAGATTCTCAGAGCTCTGGAGGTCAAAGATTTCATTCAGGAAACTCTCCACTACCATGTAGCTTAGTGAGTTTAGATTCATGTTATGGATCTATCCCCTCCAGGTGGCGAAAGTGATTTGTTCCTAAATATAGATGCCATTAAATAAACCAGTTAGTGTACTCAGATCCTAAGAAAATACCCAGAGATGAGCTTGTCAAAGTAGTCCCAGACTCATGGGTCACAAACTACCATAAGTTGAGAGACCATCCTTAAAATCTCCAGTCCACATACCAACATTTTCCAGAAGGTGTGACAATACCATAACGATCATCTTTGATGACTTATATCTAAAGAAACCTCCAAAAACCACCTTCTCAATCCATATATACCAACCTTCCGACGACCTCCCACTAGTCGATAACCCAAAATTTCAACACTGGATACTAGGTACCTATATGGACGAGCATGATTGGATACACTACTTAAATTATGACAGTCAATATATTGTGTATCATAAATGAGCTTTCTCCTAACACTGTCCGTAGAAGTCGAATTGCTGATGTCACATCTGCCAAGGAGATACCACACCAACTCCATCACAAAATAAAACCATCAGACCCAAAGACAAAGAACCTGCAGCCAATATGCTTATGATGTCCCTCATAGACACCAGTTACTCAGAAGACCTTCCACCAAACAAACCCATTTAAAAGGATAACCTGAGCCACACGTAAAAGATACCATCCAAAACCATTATCCTGCCATCCAGAGAGAAATTGTCCCTCATCGACACAGAAGCAACACTCAACTGGAAATTTAAAAATGCCATGCAACCAAATAGGATATTGTCAAAAATCAACAAAGCCACGAAAAATGTTGCTTACTAAAAAACCAAGATGGCAGGAAAATTTTAAGGATAGAAAAAAAGAGCAGAACAGGCATCTACTCAGCATGACGAACTTATCCAACAATTGGAACTCAAGATCCAATCTATGCCGTATGATGTATGTTCGCCAAGCACTTCACTGTCTTATTTCTTTGACCAATAGAAAAAGGAAATGGCTTCTCCAAAAGAAAAATCCAACACATGAAATACCATTACTTTCAACCCAGAGAACCCACAACTCACTACCAAATCCAACCTTGTTCCCTATGTCACCTCGTACAAACTCTCCCACAAAGATGAGCCATATATTTCCCACTTCTCCTTAAAGATACCATATGCCTATGTCATCATATTAAGGATCCCAGGGATCTAAAGATGAATGTGAATTTAACATTACTAAGTTTGCTTAGGAAAGAAAAGATGCCATTGCTGCAAAGAGAAAAGCCGATGCCACTCAGAAGTAGTCCAAATAAAATATAGAATCAAATATAAATAGAGGGACTACGATGATCTCGGATCCTGACATCACCTTCTTAGATGACAATTTAATAATTCATAAGCCAGAAGTATCATATGAAGATAAAGAATGGAATACCCTATTAAATGATGTCCTTCTAAATCACAGGTGGTTGCCATCCTAAAGTGATCAGAATACTAATTCAAATCAACTTATCCCATGTCTGTATGGCTTGAACATCAATGATGAAGCAGTTCCAGATCCACAAGCCGCAACATATCCTAATCCAGTAGAAGAATCTCTGAAATGCAACGAATAGATCGATGATGCTGACCCCATTAGTTGTACTTCTAGAGATAAAAGTCTGTCTGATACAGGCAAAAATTTTGGTACCAATAATAACTTTCAAAGTTATGGATACATGGAGGAAAATGAGGTGTCTGTTGATTCATGAGAGTACATTGAGGACACTTTTGAATCCTTAATTGAATCTCCCAAAGAAAACTATTCACCAATGTCCATAATCAAATCCAAGGAACTAGAGGTCTCTGAAGTTATCAATGAAAAAGATAGAATGACGGACAATCCAATCCAATAAAAAAAGGCTAGATCTAGGTACACCAATAAAGAAAATTGTGGGAATCATATTTCCAACCTTTACTCTCAACAACGTCCAGATTTTAGCTTAGCCCAGAGGATTCAAGACTTTTACACTTGGATGGAAATGAAGAATCTGGCAGAATAAGAGAAATATATGATACTCTTAGAATTAACATCCAGATTCTCTAGCATACACAGAGACCAGTGGAATGCTCTTTGGATTTTCGATAAGAATACTTACCTAACGTTCGATGTCTTTTCTTACAACATCAGAATCATGGACGAGGTCTTCTACAAAGATGCAGGATAGAGATAAGAAAAGCTTTAGTGATACCTCTTGGAGATGAAGTGCCTGTCATTTGATAGAAATGTCATCGATATCCACTTCCAAAAGATGGTAAAGATCTACTTTGTGTAGGTGAAGATCCCAACCTAAAGTAAACCTTCATATCATCACTGGCAAAGATGCTAGTATGCCATACGATGAAGATTGTAGAGGAGAAGTTCAAATACATAATCTTCGAATAGATAAACTACATCCGATAGGCCATCTTCCAAGTTCTAGAGACAGCATATGCACAAAAAGATCTTTGTTGAAGTAGATTATCTAGAACAATCCAAGCCTCTATCAAGCTTGCAGCAAGGATAACCTCTTAACCATGCCTGATTGTTCTTATTCATGCTGAAAGATGAGATAAGAAAGATAGTCATTGTTCAGGAGGTTCAAATTGCCAAAGCCTCCCAACGACAGGAGTAGGGTGATCTGGCGAACTAGGTATTTCTGATGAAAGAGCCCAACAATTATAAGAAGAAAAATGATGTTTGCTTCATCTACAAGAAAATTGATGGTTGCTTTATCTACAAAAAGCATGGACACTTTTCTAGAAATTTTCCTCAAGCCAAGAAGACTAAGGACTCTGTCCACCTCTTTGAAGAAATAACTGATCACATAGGAATCTATCTTAACAAAGAGGATGACCTTAAATTGGTCTTCTCATTGAAATAAGAATCGATGACAGGCACCTTATTCTCCATTGACGTATATGAATAATCAGATAGCATCTTAGCCAATGATCTCTACCTGATATTTGATAAGAAAGAAGACAACCAGAAATAGGCTAGTCTGATAATCATGCTCAACATAGTAGGATTACTATCTTTCAAAATATAAGACTATCCTCTAGATCTGTTCAACCAATATGTAGATCCCTTTGATCCTTCCATCTTCAAAGAAATAAGAACCTTCTATGAGCTTTAAGTGTTTAAAAAGTATGGTGGATGCATCTTAAAGACATTCAGAGTGCACCGAGAATATCCTTTCTGCCATGTATACGTAACACTAGCCAATGACTTCCCACATGATTTTTGGTGGCACAGGTATCATAAGAGCCACAAAAAATCTTGTGGCTCTTATGATACCTGTGCCACCAACAGTAAACTCTCATGGAGTTCAAGTATGATTCCTTCAGGCATTTCAATTGAATCCAACCAGATCAGAAGAAATTTATGATATGGTTCAAGCCATGATAATACTAGATTCAATGCTTCAGATATTCCCATGATGAAATGGTTTTCATGCTGCATCATCTTGTAGAAATCATGGGCCATGATGTCCAACCTAAGAAAGAAATTTTACTTCTCTGGAATTTTCCTGTGTCTATAGTCTCTTTGGAAGATGAATCCTATGGGCACAATACATTATTTTCTAGCAGAACAAATACTTTTCGAAAGAAATCTGGTCAAAAAAATAAGAAAAGTGGAACTACACTAAAGATCAACCACATTGGGATAAAGTTCGATGAGCAATAAATAAATATCATCCATAGTATGAAATCACTAAAGATGAAGTCACAAACTCCATCAAAAGTATGTGGGTGAAAAGTCCTAACAGGAATGCAAAGATTCATTATCCAGCAGAAGGAGCTACTTCACCAAATCAATGAAGAGAATCTTAGAAGGACAAGAATACCTCAATTGAAACCACAACATCGATTGGGAAATGGAAGAAGTATATGCGAGCTTATTGCCATGCCACCATCCAACATTGCTGCCTGAAAGTTGACATCAAACGACATATGAAAGAAGTTACCCTCTCTGTTGGGTTATCCTTTCCACTGGTTTACCCTCTCAAGTAGGTTACCCTTTTCAGTGGGTTACCCTCCTCTCCAAGGAAACCCTATCAGATGGGTTACCCTCACCAGTAGGTTATTTTTTCTAGTGGATTACCCTTATCTCCAAGAAAACCCTCTTCAATGGGTTACCCTTTTATATGGGTTTGTCTTGAGGCTACTAACTCAGCTACATTAAAGATGAGTAGCTAATCCACCTGCATGACAGATGCCTACAAAATACTGATACACCTACTTACAAGCTGCTGACTTTCCTGCTTTAACATGCCAACAACATTAGTGTGTTTTATTTTTTTTGGCCCATCACATATTAGTAGGTCTCGGTGTAAATAAAGATAAGGCTTACCTAGTCATAACAAATAAAGTTTTATCCATCACATATGGATTAGATTTATCTAGTCATATTTGATTATGACTATCCCTTATAAGATAGGTTAGGATTATAATATTTTATTTTATGTTTATCTTTAGGTCTAGATTATCTAGTAAGCTTCTTTCTCTAATAAAAGAAAGCATTGGTCTTTAGTTATAGGCAATATCACTCCACGTAGAATATTGTCTCTACCTCTTGTATAGTTTTCTCTCTGTCAATAAAGATGGTTGTTAGCTAAACTCTCTTTCTCTTGCTTTTTCTTTTCCAAAGGGTTTGGTACTTTAATTACTTAGGTCAGAGTGGTGGGGTAAGGAAATACTTTGATGAGGTACTTATTGTAGCTGCAACATGGTACCCCGAAGGTACTTTTCATGAATATGAAATGAAGTTAGCTTTATCTACGCGATGTCAATGTCTAAGTCCTTTCCATGAATATAAAATGAAATTGGCTTAGTTTGCACTATTGATTTTTAATTTTATTCGATTATCCAAGACAGAACATGCATATCTGAGATATAACTTAGTAGAACTTTGGTTCTATAGATGCTTTAGGGAAATAGCCCAGGGAGATCCATCGTACGACCCATTTATGTCAAATATGAAAGAGTCTTGTACTAAGGAGAAAAAAAATTTCATTTGTTCTAAGACAGGCAAAGTAATGACATCCTATTAAGGGTTGCAAAGTCTTTGTTCCCAAGGCAAACCATGCATTATCTAATGTTTAAATCAGTGGAAAAGTCATGCCATCCCATTGAGGGTTTTGAAGTCTTTATTGTCAAAGCAAATCATTCTTAGCCGGATGCGTAGCTTAGTCGTAACAAAGCTATGCTGTGTCGATTAAAAGCTTTGATTTCATATGTCCTGCCACCTATATGGATGTAAATTAGCTATCATAAAGGAAACGTTAGTCTCTGCATCTGTGATGTTTATAAAAACTTTGATTTTGTATAGTGTGCCACCTAAATGGTCGTGAAACTGCCTTTCAAGTTTGAAATTTTGGAGCTCTATTGCTTGATACCTAGTTTCCACCGCCGGTAGTCCTCGGTGTCCCACTGTCTCCCCATCTATTTAGTATCAAAGCCATTCCCACTGCAAGAGGGAGGGAGAAAGTAGGATTTTGTATACACACCTACTGATTGCAAACACGTGTGCCAGCTTTAGATTTTTATTTTTATTTTTTACATTACTCTTTAATTTGTCTTAGCTGTTACTTTTAATCTGTAGTGTTAGATCCATCCTTAGTATTCATTTCCCAATTATCATTACCAATGTCCTGTAAATAGTAGAGTCATTGTATTTCCATTATCTGAGTTAGAGTTTTCTAATATCATATTTTGAGTCTTGTACGTAATCGAGATGCGGTTTCTTTTCTTAGATTCTAGAACAAATATTTGTTGTTTCTTGTCCTTAGATCATTAGCAAAAATATTTAGTCTTTTTGTCAATAAAAGTACAAAAATATTTTCCATTTTCTTGTTTCTTTTAATTAGATCTTTAGAACAAATACATTGACTCATTATAGTCTAGAAAAAAAACAAAACTATGTCTTCTTCAGAGTCTTCTTCTTCTAGTATGTGTAGTCTCTGTAAATCTCTAGCTTGATTAAATATGTCACCTACCGTTGCCAAAACTTTTTCATGTAACTATGACTACCTATATGAAGTAAATGCTTTACCACCACAATAGAAAATACCCACAACATATCTACCTCTATTTAACCCTAACTCTTCCTTTGCAAAGAAAACATGTAACCTATGGCTGCATATCCATTCATTGGTACAACAAAGACGACAAAGAGTTAAAAAATACGTTGCTGCGTTAAAATTAGCTCAGCTTGCTATTCTTTCAACTCAGGAGGAGCAATTCATCACTTTATTGATGCCTAAAAATTTTCCACGGCAATGGAGAAGCCAAGGCTTCACCCATATTTACATTGGTGTTGTTAGGGTCGCATTGATGTATCACGGAAGAAAAGGACAGACAGTTATGACATGTATTTTCCTTGTTTATACTAGATACAACGAATACCAATATTTCAATTTAGGAATATCAGAAATCACATTGAGCGCCAGGATAGTCTTTGTCACTATATTTCCCTACTTTAACATATCTATCTCTGATCTGCAACTAACAGAGGCGTTGAAGATCAAGGTTCAGATTCTTTGAGCTTCGTAGGTTAAAGATGTCATTCAGGAAACTCTATACTACCTAGTAGCTTGGGAAGTTTAGAATAATGACATAGATCTATCCCTTCAGGTGGGGAAAATACTTTATTCCTAAACATAGATGCCACTAATGGAACTACACAGTTTACTCAGATCCCAAGACAAATCTCTAGTGATGAACTTGTAAAGGTACACCCAAACTTATGGATCACAAAATATGAGAAATTAAGAGACCATCCTCAACCTCTCTTGTCCGCAGAACCAATATTTTCCAGAAGGTATGACAATACCATCATGATCAGCTTCAACCACTCATACCTAAAAAAGACTACCAAAATCATCTTCTAAATCCATATGAGCTAACCCTTCGGCAACCTTCCATAAGTCGACAACCAAATATTACTACACTGGTTCCTAGGAAGCTACATGGATGGGCATGATTTGATACACCACTTCAATAATCAATATGGATATACTATGTATGCAAATGTCCTTTCTTTGGACACTGCCCGTAGAAGTTGAACTGCAGATGCCACATGTGCCAAGGAGATACCTCACCCACTCTACCAAAAAATAAAACCACCTGATCTAGAGATAAGCAAAATGCAACAAATATTATCATGATGTCCCTAGAAGGCACAAGTCACTCCAATGACTTTCAACCAAATAAACCATTTGTAAAGGATAATCTAAGCCATGCTAAAAAAATATCAGCTAAAATCAGTATCCTGCCATCCGTAGAGAAAATGCCCCTCAGCAACATAGAAACAACACTTAATAGGCAATTTGAAAATGCCATGTACTTAAAAAGGATGTTGTCCAACATCAACCAAGAGGTGAAGAATATTGCTCACTCATATACCAAAATGGCAAGGAAAGTTGAAGGAATGAACAAAAGGGTAAAACAAGCATCTACTCAGCATAACAGACTTATCCGGCAGTTCGAACTCAGGCTTTATTCTATGTAGTGTGTTATATGTCCCCTGAGGTACTTCAATCTCTCATTTATTCGACTAATGGAGAGAGGAAATGTCTTTTTTGAAAGAACAAATCCAGTACCTGAAATATGATGGCTTCCAACCCCGGAGAACCCACAGCTCACTACCAAAGCCAGCCTTGTTCCCTATGTTGTCCCATACATACTCTCCTTTAAAGATGAGCTACATATTTCCCACTCCTCTTTCAAGCTCCCATAGTCCTATGTCAGCATCCCAAGGATTGCAGGGATCTCAAGATGAACAAGAGTTTTACATTGCTAAGCTTGCATGGGAAAGAAAATATGTCATTTCTACAAAAGGAAAATGCGATGCCAGTTAGAAGCTGTCCAAAAGAAAGATGAAATATAATATAGACAGAGAGACCATGATGATTGTGACATCATATTACCTAATGATAATCTAATCATTCACAAGATAGAAGTGCCATACGAAGTTAGAGAATGAAATGTCATGCCGAACGATGGCCTTCTTAATCACAGGTGCTTTCTGTCCTAACGTGATCTAAATACTAATTCAGATCAACTCATTCCAAATCTATATGGCTTGAACATTAATGATAATGCAGTTTTAGATCCAAAAGCTATATTAGATCCTTATCCAGTACAAGAATCTCAAAAATATAATGAAAGGATCCAGGACGTTGACCCCATTAGTCCTACTTCAAGTGATGAAAGTCTATCTGATACAGACATATATTCTAACACTGGCGATAAATTTCTAGATGATGGATACATTGAGGACTCTAAGGAGTCTATTAGTTCATGAGAGTACATTAAGGACACTCCTAAATCCTTAATTGAATCTATAGAAGAAGAATATCCACCGATATACATGAACCACTCCAAGAAACAAAAGGTTTCCAAAGTTGTCGATGACCAAGCTGGGATGCCATATGATCCAATCCCAGAAAGAAGGCCAGATCCAGGTAAAATGGCTAAGAAAACAATGGGAATTGATTTTTACCCCCTCACTCTCAATAAGATTAACATTTTAGCTTGGACCCAAAGGATCTAGGACTTCTATACTTAGATGGCGATGAAAAATCTGGCTGAATGAGAGAACTACATGATACTCTCAGAGTTCACATCCAGATTATCCAACATACTCAGAAACTAGTGGAACGATCTAAGGATTTCTGATAAGAATACTTATCTGATGTTCCCAAACTTTACCTTCAAAATCAGGATCTTGCACGAGGTCTTCTATAGAGACAAAGGCCAGGCACAAGAAAAGCTCCAACAATAGCTCTTCGAGATGAAATGCTTATCATTTGACAAAATTGTCATCAATATCTAATTCTAGAAGATCGTAAAGATATACTTTGAGTTAGGCAGAGATTCCATCCTGAAGCAAGCCTTTGTATTATCACTGTCAAAGATGCTAGTAGGCCACACGATGACAATTATGGAGGAGAAGTTCAAATCTATAACCGTACCATAGATTAGCTAGATTCAAAACTCCATCTTCCAAACTTTGGAAAATATATGAACTAAAAGATATGTGCTGAAGTAGATCGTTAAAAACAATCCAGCCCTCAATAAAGATTGCAACAAGGATGAACTCGTCACTATGTCTGATTACTCCTGATTGCATCAAAAGACGAAATTAAAAATACAATTACTGTTCAGGAGGTTTAAACTGCCAAGGCCTCCCAACAATAAGTGTAGGGTGATTCGATGAACTAAGTATTTTAGGTGAAGGAGCCCAGTAAATTACAAGAAGATGAATCATTATTGCTTCATCTGCAGAAAGCCTGGTCACTTCATCAAAAACTATCCTCAAGCCAAGAAGTTGAAGGAATCTATCCACCATTTTGAAGAAATAGCCAACCACGCGGGAATCTATCTTAACAAAGAGGTCGACCTTGAATCGGTCTTTTCGGTAGAGAAAGAATCAATAGATAAAACCTCTTCTCTATATATGTATATAAAGAATCAAGCAACATCTATGCTAATTATCTCTAGCTGATATCTAGTAATAGAGAAGAGAACCAGCACCAAGCTAGTCAAATCTTTATGCTGAACACGGTAGAATTACTAAATTTCAGAATAATAAACTAACCTTCGGATCTATTCAACCAATATGTATATCCCTTCGATCCATACATACTCTGAGAAAGAAGAACCTTATACGACCTTCAAGTGTTCAAAAACTATGGTGGATCAATACTAAAGTCGTTTGGAGTGCACCCAGAATATCATTTCTGCCATGTGTTCATTTCACTAGCCAACGACTGTTGACAAAAACTCATATGGCTATTATGGTACTTGTGACACCAACACTACATTCTAATGGAGTTCAAGTGTAATGCCTTCAGTTATTTCAATTGTATCCACCCATATCTAAAGAGATTCATGCAGTGGTTCAAGCCACGATAATACTAGATTCGAAGCTTCAAAGATTCATTTGATTTAATTATCTTCATGCTGCATTGTGCTTTAGGAGTCACAACCCACAACGTCCAAGCTCAATTGGAAATTTCAATCATCTGGATATTTCCCGTGTCTATACTTTCCCTGGAAGATGAATACTATGAAGCATAATGCTTTATTTTTAAGCAAAAAAGATGCATTTCAAAAGAAATCTAGCTGAACAAATAGGGAAATTAGAACTACACTGATGATCATCCCCACTGAGATGAAGTCTAATAAGCGGCAAAAGAATATTTGCCATAATATGAAATCACGAGAAATAAAGTCACAAACTCAATCAATAACATAAGGATAAAAGCTCCCCAATAGGAATGCAACGATTCTTCATCTAACAGAAGGAGTTACTATACCAGATCATTGAAGAGAATCTTGAAGACCAAGAACATCGTAGGAAAAAGCATGACATCAAATTAAGGATGGAAGAAGGATATGTGAGTTCATCATTTACACCATCCAACACTGATGTCTAAAAGATAAAATCAAATGACATATGCAAGAAGTTACCCTTTATAGTGGGTTTCCCTTTCTAGTGGGTTACCCTTTTTAGTGGGTTACCTTCCTCTCCAAGGAAACTATGTCAGATGGATTATGCTCACCAATGGGTTACCCTTTACAGTGGGTTTCCCTTTCAAGTGGGTTACCCTTTTCAGTGGGTTACCTTTCTCTCTAAGGAAACTATGCCAGATGGATTACGCTCACCAATGGGTTACCTTTTCAAGTGGGTTGCCCTCATCTCCAAGGAAACCCTCTTCAATGGGTTACTCTTTTTAGATAGGTTCTCCTTGAAATTACTAACTCAGCTACTCTGAAGGTAATGAGCTTATCCGCCTACATGCAAGATGCCTACAAGCTGCTGATGCACCTGCTTGTAAGCTGCTGACTCACCAACTTGCACATGCTATCATATGCCAACAACATTAGTGTGTTTTTCTTATTTAGGTCATTATATATTAGTATAGTTTGATATGAATGAAGATAAAGCTTAACTAGTCATAACAAATAAAGCTTATCCTTTACAAAAGGATAAGACTTATCTATTAATAACAGATAGTTCCTATACCTTAGAAAATAGGATAGGATTGGAATATTTTATTATAAGTTTATCCATAGGTCTAGCTAATCTTGTAAGCTTCCTTCTTAAATAAAATAAAAGCACAGGCCTTTATATAGAGGAAAGATCTTCTACACTTAGAGATTCACTCTCTATTTTGATGAAACCCTTCCCTCTTGTAACCTTTTCATATTTTCAATAAAGATGTTTGTTGGCTAAACTCACTTTCTCTTATTTTCTCTCTTCCAGAGGGATGGGTGTTTTGGTTGGTGTAATGGGGTAAGAAAATACTTTGGCAAGGTACAAATTGTGACTGCAATATGGAACTATGAAGTTTCTTTCCATGAATATGAAACAAAGTTGTTTTCATCTACTCAACAATGATTTCTAAGTCCTTTTCACGTATATGAAACAAAATTGGCTTAGTCTGTGCCCTATATTTCCAAAATGATCTGATATCTTAGAAAGAACACGTAGATAAAAGGTCTACCTTAGTAAAACTTTGGTTTTGTGGACGCTTCAGGGAAATAGGAAAATGAGAACATCCGTAAGAGCCATTTATGTAAAATACAGAATAGTCTTGTACTAAGAAGACAAAATATTTTAAGTTTTAAAAGATGGGCAAAGTCAATCAATCCTATTGAGGATTATGAAGTATTTGTTTCCAAGGAATAATAGCCACTACCAGATGTATTGATCAATGACAAAGTCATGCCAGTCCACTGAGGGTTCTAATGTCTTTGTTGCTGAAGTAAACCATCCTAAGCTAGATATGTTGCTCAGTCATAAAAATACTATGGTGTGTCGATCAAAAGCTTTAATTTCATATGGCTTGTTGAATATACGAGCATAAATTGCATGTCATGTGGAAAGGTTACTTTTTATGTCTAAGTTATCGAAAGTAGCTTTGATTTCTTATTACATGCCACCTACCTGGTCATGAAACTACCTATCATGTTGGAAAGTTTAGAGCTCTGTTGCTATCCACCTAGTTGCCGTCGCTGGCAGTCGTCTATGCCCGGCTGTCTACCTGTCTATTTGGTATCAGATCCATCCTCACTCCTAGAGGGAGGAGGAAGCAAGAGTTTGCATACACATCTACCGATTGCAAAAACGTGAGCCAACCTTACATTTTTATCCTTTACTTTGTATTAGCTGTTACTTTTAGATCTGTGGACTTAGATTCATCCTTATTTTTCATTCCCTAATTATCATTACCAAAGTCCTGTAAATAGTAGAGTCATAGTATTTTAATTATCATAGTCAGCGGTTTCAAGTATCATATTCAGTGTACCTAATCGAGTTGTAGTTTCTTTTTTGAGATTTTAGAACAAATATTTGTTATGTATTGTCCATAGATATTTAGCAAAATATTTAGAGTCTTATTGTCCACAAAAATATAAAAATAATTTCCATTTTCTTGAGTCTTTTCCTTAGAGCTTTAGAACGAATACATCGAGTCCTTATGGTCTAGAAAAATGTAAAACAAAGTCTTCTTCAGAGTCTTCTTCTTCAATTGTGTCTAGTCCCTGTAAATCTCTAGCTCAATTAAATATGTCACCTACCATTACAAAAACTGTGTCATGTAAATATGACTACCTTTACAAAGTAGATGTGTTACCACCACAATAGAAAAGATCCACAATATATCTACCTATATTGAACCCCTAATCTACCTTTGCAAAGAAGACATGTAACACGTGGGTGTAGAACTGGTCTTTGATAAAACAAAGTCCATGAGGAGTTAAAGAATATGTTGCTACATCAAAACTAGATTAGCATCCTGTTCTTTCAGCTCAGGATGAATAGTTCATCACTCTACAGATGTCGTAAGATTTTCTACGGTAATAGAGAATCCAAGGCCTTACCCATATCCACTTTTGTGGTATTAGGGTGATGTTGATGTATAATGGATGAAAAGGTCTGCCAATAGTGAAGCGTTTTTCCAATCTTGATACTAGATACAACAAACACCAGCTCGCCAATTTTGGAATTTCAAAAATCAAATTGAACGCCGAGATAGTCTTTGCTACTATATTTCCCCACTTAAACATGTTTCGATCCATATCTAACAGAAGTGTTGAAGATCCAGGTCCAGATTCTTGGAGCTCTGTTGGTCAGTGATGCCATTCAGCGAAATCTCCACTACAAGGTAGCTTGGTGAGTCCAGTAACATATTGTGGATCTATCCTTTCCAGATGTCGAAAATGCTTTGTTCCTAAACATAGATCCCACCAATGGAACCGCTCAGTGTACTCAGATGCCAAAAAAAATCCTTAAAGATGATCTTGTCAAAGTACTCCCAGATTCATGGGTCACAAACTACAAGAAATTGAGAGTCCATCCTCAACCTCTCCAGTCCACATAACCAACCTTTACTAGAAGGTATGACAATACCATCTCGATCAGCTTCGACAACTCATACTTAATGAATCAATCAAAAACCACCTTCTCAATCCATATGTATCAACCTTCTGATGATCTCTCACTAGTTGGTAAATCAAAATTCCAACACCAGTTCCTAGGCAGTTGCATGGATGAGCATGATTGGACACACTACCTTAATCATGACGGTCGATATACTGTGCGAAGCAAATGTCCTTTCTCCGGACATTATTTGTGGAATTTAAATTACAGATGCCACATGTGCCAAGGAAATACCACACCAACTCCACCAAAAAATAAAACCCTAGTGCCAAAGATAAATAGCCTCCAACAAATATGTTTAAGATGTCCTCCACAGGCACTAGTTACTCAGATGACTTTCCACCAAACAAACCCTTTGTAAAGGATAACCTAAGCCATGCTCCAAAGATACCTTCCAACGCCGTTACCCTACCATCCAGAGAAAAAATGCCCCCCAACAACATAAAAGCAACAATCAACTAGCTATTTGAAAATGCTATGTACTAGAATATGTTGTTGTCAAACATCAACAAAGCCATGGCAAATGTTTCTCACTCACAAAAGAAGTTTTCAAGATAAGTTGAAGGAATGAAAAAAATATCAGAACATGCATATACATAGGATGAAAGAGTCATTCGATAGTTTGAACGCAGCTCAAATCCATGTAGTATGATATGTGTCCTCTAGGCACTTGACCGTCTTATTTCTTCGACCAACAATAAAAGGAAGTGGCTTCTCTAAAAGAACAAATCAAGAACCTGAAATACGATGGCTTTCAATACTACAGAACCCACAACTCCCTACCAAATCCAACCTTGCTCCCTATGTCGCCCCATACGTACTCTCAGCTAAAAATGAGCTACATATTTCCCAAACCTTCTTCAAGATCCCATATGCCTATGTCATCATCCCAAGGATCTCATGATGAACAAGAGTTTTACATTGGTAAGCTTGCATATGAAATAAAAGATGCCATTGCTACAAATAAAAAAGTTGATACCACTCAGAAACAACCAAAATACAAGATGGAATCAGAATCAGACCGAGGGACCATAATAATCTCGGACCATCACACCACTTTCCTAGATAAAAATCTGATAATCCATTAGCCAGACGTGCCATAGAAAGATAAATAATTGAATACTCTATTGAACGATGATCCACTCAATAATAGGGGGTGCCATCCTAACGTGATCGAGATACTGATTCAGATAAACTAGTTCTAAATCTACATGGCTTGAAAATCAATGATGATGCAGTTCCAGATCCACAATCCACAACAGATGCTGATCCAGTAGAAGAATCTCTAAAATGCAATGAAAGGATCTAGGACACTGACCCCATTAGTCCTGCTTTGAGTGATGAAAGTTTATTTTATATAGATGAATATTCTACCACAGGCAATAACTTTCTAGGTGATGGATACATGGAGGACAATGAGGAGTCTGTTAATTCATGAGAGTACTTTGAGGACACTCTTGAATCCTCAATTGAATATTTAGAAGAAGGCTATCCACTGAAATACACAAACCACTCAAAAGAACTAGACGTCTCCAAAGTTGTCGATGACCAAGATGGAATGACAGATGTTCCAATCCCAGAAATAAGTCCAGATCTAGGTACACCACCAAAGAAAACTGTGGGAACCAGATTTCACACCTTTACTCTTAATAATATAAAGATTTCAGCTTGGCCCTAAAGGATCCAGGACTTCTATACTTGGATGGCGATAAAAAATCTAGTTGAATGGGTGACACGACCTAAACTTTGGCCATGTTGTATAGGAACCTCAAGCCCACATGAACAGAGGTCACCCCTATAACCCAACATAAATACTCATTATGCCATAGGAGTCGAAGGAACTCTAATTCACAAATTAGAATAGCAGAACTAATATTAGATTTATTTTATTAACTATGCCCGAGTTTATAGTTTTTCACAATACCAATCTACCAAAACCATAGTCAATAAGTGTATTTGTAGGGACAAGCCCCTGACGATAGCCAAACCAAGTCTAACAGAGATTAAGTGTAAAGATAGAAGACCAAAATATTAATACCCTTTAAAGTAAAGAGGCTCATAACTCCATGTCAATTCACAAACTACTTTAATCACCGAATAACTATATAGGAAAAGAAGAATATGCTTCAGGCCCTACGTCACATGGGGATGTAGCATTCGAGGATGGTTATCAGTGGAACACTAGAATGTAACTCAAAGATAATGATAAAATAGTAAATTTAATCAATCAATGTCAATCCATTGCAGGTGATCACATTTACATAATTCTAGGAATATTTAATAGACATATACATATAGTGACACGAGAAGCCAAATCGTGTAACAAGTCACAACACGCATTTAGGATACCTTTATTTGGGAGGTATGAAGTGAAGGACTATCGACCTTCCACCCTTATAAGGTTTGAACCTTTAACTACTCTAACATATTAGACAAGAAGATCTAGACCTCAACCCATCACACCTTATATGGTAAGTGGACATAAACCACAAACTGACACATCATACATGGTCAGTGGAATTGGAATACAAACTTTCGCACATTGTATGGTAAGTGGAGTTGGACCATAAACCGTTGCACCTTTTATAGTAAGTGCATTTGTACCACAAAATGTCACACCTTATATGGTAAGTGGACTTGGATCACAAACCAATACACCTTATATAGTAAGTGGACTTAGACCACGAACCAACACACCTTATATGGTAAGCAGATTTGGACCACAAACCAGCAAACTATCCATGGTAACAAGACTTAGACCATGAACCAATACACCTTATATAGTAAGTGGACTTGGAACAAAAACCAACAAGTCTTATATGGTAAGCGGACTTGGACCACAAACCAACATGCCTTATATTGTAAGAAGAGTTGAAACACAAACCAACACGCCTTATATGGTAAGCGGACTTAGACCATAAACTAACATGCGTTATATGGTAAGTAAACTTGGACCACAAACCAACATGCCATATATGGTAAGCAAACTTCGACCACAAACCAACATGCCATATATGGTAAGAAGAATTGGACTATGAACCAACACACCTTATATGGTAAGCAGACTTGGACCATAGACCAACATGCCTCTACACACGTACTAGAACCCATTCAATTTATCACATTGGAACTCTGCCTATCTCGAGGTATTTAAGCCATAAAGTCTACATATTAACACCATAGACCATCACATGATCTCTATCGTCCCCTTTTGCCATTTTTCACATGGTTAGGCCCCAGGCCTTAGTTCATAACACAATGAAAGTTCATTCATGGTCATCAAGACCCATACCAACAATCATTCATATGTCATTAGAAATATCATATCACATTTTCTTCGCACTTTGTCCCATACACAATTCAAGTTCAAGTTTATATAATTGAACCACTCTTCTTAGCCATCAAACCAAAATGATCATAGTATAATAAATTACATGGCTAACCATACTAATACAATACAAATTAATAAACATTCATACAAAAAGGGCCATTGCCTCATTCAAGCCACAAGCTAACCTATTACATACTTAACAAGGTTCTTACCAACTATTTACAAGTATTCACGATTATTATACCTAAATATATGTCCAACAAGGCCTTAACTAACCATTTACAATATTCATATCCATTCAGAAAGTATCATGACACATTCATGTTCACCAGGCAAATTAAATAGATGCATATTTGTCATTCACGCAACTATATAATCATTGATCATTTCAATAGGCCACATGCCTAGACTCAACCCATCATTAATTACATTTATGGCCACCAAGACCCACATCTCCATTAAAAATTCTTTAGTAATTTTTCACTAAATTCTTACCATATTTAGGCTCAACATATGCAATAAGTTCATTATCATATCTAGGGTTTCAATCCCTTATTATATTTATTAGTCATTAATCAAACAATATAGCCAAATATATAATACATGGTTCACGGTAAATTTAACATATTATTCATCAATCATTCATGCTCATTAGGCCATTGACCTAACTCAATACATCACCCAAATGTAACTAGGAATTTTACTTAGACATTTTTACAAACACCTTTTGTGAATACTTATATCAAGGTCATTTTAAAGGTGGATATCATCAAGACTAGGATTAATCAAGAACCTCATGTTAAAAAGCATACAACAAGCATCCACATATGCAATCTACCATCAATAACATATTTCAACACAAGTATAAACAAGAATCATCATTATTCATTATTAGGTAGTAAAACCCTTTTCATTAGATTCAAAACCAACATGTACACAACTAATTCAAGTGTGATATACATGGTTTAAGATTTATTTAAAGAGGGGAAGATATATATGCCTTAAACGAGAAGAAACACCAACAATCTTGACTCTTTCTTACAACTAGTTGAACACCTTAAAACCCTAGCCTCGAATCTTGCTTCCAAGAGACTTTAGAGTGTTTAGGATATTTTGGTGTTGTAAAATAAAGACTTTGAAGGCTACTATGCCCTATATATGTCAAGGAATTAGGGTTTTAGTCAAGGGAAATAAACAAAAGGTCTTTTTTAAAAAAACTGGAAAACACACGTGCAGGGGTACGACTTCCCCTTATGATTTACTTGGAAATTATAACCTATGGTATGAGTGGTACCCTAACTCATACCTAAGGCTTACCTTAGGTCAACCATACTATTATGGGTATGAAAAGGGACCTTTGAGTCTTAACCAAGGGTATGACTCACCGTCCAATATGATCAAGTTGTGAAAAAAAAGTCCACTATAGGTTTGAGACTTTACTTTTTACGATTGACTAGTATACAAATCATAAGCATGGTAAGACAAAGGGATGACCTTGTCGTATGGTGGATATTATAGTAACCTAACATACTATCTATGATACGAAAAGGGAGGTCATGATGGGTATGATTCATTACCTGGGGTATAACTCAAATACCCCCAACCGTATCTACTCCAGAGATATCAAAGAGGTTGTTGTCTTCTTTAAGGGTTCAAGTCTAAGTGCTTGACTTCTTCCCCACTTGGGATCATATGTCCATGAAAGAAGGGTAAAAAAAGTATATCTACAAGTTAACACATCAACATGCATCATAACAACCTTTACATAAGTTAAAAACAATACATAACACATATCATGACCATCGCCAATCAACAAAATTTTTTTGCAAGGCCACATTATTGGTTGTTTCAACGGGAGAAATACATGATAATCTCAGAGTTCACAACAAGATTCTCCAACATACATAGAGACTGGTGGAACAATCTTTGGATTTCCTAGAAGAATACTTACCTAATATCCCAAGACATTGCCTTCAACATCAGGATCCTAGCCGACGTTTTCTGCAGAGACATAGGCCAGAGATAAAAAAATCTCTGGTGATAGGTCTTCAAGATAAAGTGCCTATCATTTGACATAAATATGATCGATATCTACTTTTAGAAGATGGCAAAGATCTACTTTAATTTGGGCGGGGATCCCAACCTGGAGAAAGCCTTCGTATTATTAGAATCAAAGATGTTAATAGGCAACACGATGATGATTTTGGAGGAGAAGTTCAAATGCATAACCATACCACAGATTGCCTACATTTGGACGACCATCTTCCAAGCTTTGGAAAATATATGCACGAAGATCTCTATGCTAAAGTAAATCATCCAGAATAATCTATCCCTAGATCGAGCTTGCAAAAAGGATGACCTCGTTACCAAGTTTGGATGATCCTATTCTCATAAAAAGATAAGACAAAAAAGATAGCTTTTATTTAGGAGGTTTGAACTTCCAAGGCCTCTCTATAAAAGAAGTAGGGTAATCTAGTGAACTAGGTATTTAAAAAAAAGGATCCCAGCAAATTATAAGAAGAAGAATGATGGCTGCTTTACCTACAGAAAGCCTGGTCACTTTACCTAAACATTTTCTTAAGCCAAGAAGTTGAAGGACTCTATCCACCTATTTGAAGAAATAGCCGACCATGCGAGAATCTAAAATAGCAAAAAGGACGACCTTGAAATGGTCTTATCACTAGAATAAGAATCGATGGAGGACACCCTCTTCTCTATAGATATATATGAAGAATCAATAGATATCTATGTTGATGATATCTACATGATATCCTGTAACTAAGAAGACAACCAGCACTAGGCTTGTCAAATCCTTATTCTCAACACGATATGATTGTTATCTTCTAGAATAATAGGATACCCTTCAAATCTATTAAACCAATATATGGATACCTTCGATCCATCCATTCTCTAAAAAAAGCGAACCTTCTATGAGCTTTAAGTGTTCATAAAATGTGGTGGATCCATCCTAATGCCATTTGGAGTGAATCTAGAATACCATTTGGAGTGCATCTAGAATATACTTATTGTAATGTGTTTGTTTCACTAGCCAATGGCTTCCTGTAAGAACTCCTATGGATTTTTTGCTACCTATGACATAAGAACTATATTATTACGGAGTTTAAGCGAGATGGCTTCAGGCATATCAATCGAATCCACCCAGCGCTGAAGATATTTATGTTGTGGTTCAAGCAATGAGAATAATAGATTCAAAGCTTCAAAGATATTATATGGAAATGGTATTCATGTTGCATTGTCCTTTAGGAATCACAGGGCCTGACGTCTAAGACCAGCCAAAAATTTTAGTCCTTTAGAAATATCTTGTGTCTGTACTCTCCTTGGAAGATGACTACTATGAATCATAGAAATTCATTTTCCAGCAAAATAGATTCATTCCAAATGAAATCTTACTGAAGTAATAGGGAAACTTGCACTATACCAATGATCATCCCTACCGGGATAATGTCAGATAAGTGGCAAATAAATATCAACTACATTATGAAATCATGAGAGATGAAGTCTCAAACTCCATCAAAAGCATAAGGTTGAAAGCTCCCTAATAGGAATTAAAAGATTAATAATCCAATAGAAGGAGTTACTTAAATAGACCAATGAAGAGAAGCTTGGAAGGCCAAGAATGCTGCAGGAAGAAACACGATGTTAATTGGTGGATGAAGGAAGGATACATGAGTTCATCGCTGACAGTATTCAACACTTATGCCTAAAAGATGACATCAGATGATAAGTGAAAGAAGTTACCCTCTCCAGTGTCTTACCATCTCTAATGGGTTAAACCCTCAGGTGGTTTACCCTCCTCTCTAAGGAAACCTTGTTAAATGGGTTACCCTCACTAGTGGGTTACCCTTTCTAAAAGGTTACCCTCATCTCTAAAGAAACCCTCTTCAGTCGGTTACCCTTTTTGATGTGTTTGTTTGGAAGCTTTTAATTCCACTACTTTGAAGACAAGGAGCTTATCAACCTAAATGGAAGATACCTATAAGCTGTTGATGCACCTTCTTGCAAGCTGTGGACTCACCTACTTGCATATGCTGTCACATGCCAACAATATTAGTGTGTTTTATTATTTGGCCCATTACATGGTAGTAGGTCCTAGTGTGAATAAATATAAGGCTTATCTAGTCATAAAAGATAAAACTTATCTCTTACAAAAGGATTACACTTATCTAATCATAACAGATAATGCCTATCCCTTAGAAGATAGGATAGGATTGCAATATTTTATTCTATTTTTATTTGTAGGTCTAGACTATCTAGTAATCTTTCTTCTCCTATAAAAGTAATCATAGGCCTTTATTTAGAGGCAAGATCTTCTCTACTTAGAGATTCACTCTCTACTTTGATGAAACCCTCCCCTCTTTTAATCTTTTCATATTTTTAATAAAGGTGTTTGTTATCTAAACTCTCTTTCTTATGATTTTTCTCTTCCAAAGGGATAGGTACTTATGTCTTTTAGGTCGGAGTAGTAGGGTAAGTAAATAATTTGGTGAGGTATTTTTCGTTACTGCGGTCCTCCAAAGGTACTTTTCAAGAATATGAAAAAAAGTTGGCTTCATCCATGAAACATAGATGTATAAGTCCTTTCCATGTATATGAAACAAAATTGGCTTAGTCTGTACTATAGCTTTCTAATTTGATAAAGAACACGCATAACTAAGGTCTTCCTCAATACACCTTAGGTTCCACAGACGCTTGAGGGAAACAAGCTACAGAGTGCCACCATAAGACCCATTAATGTCATATACAAATAATCTGTACTAAGGAGACAAAAAATTTCATGTGTTCTAAGACTGGAAAAGTCAAGCCATCTCGTTAACGGTTGCGAAGTCTTTGTTACAAAATAAAATCATCCATTACTAGATTTTTAGCTTAGTGGCTAAGTCAAGCCATCTCGTTAAGGGTTGTGAAGTCTTTGTTACCAAATAAAACTATCCTAGGTTGGACGCATAGCATAGGAATAAGAAACCTATGTTGTGTCAATTAAAAGCTTTGATTTCGTATGGCTTTCCACCTATATGGATGTGAATCTCCTATAATGTTAGAAAGGTTAGTCTCAGTATTTGTGGTGTCGTTAGAAGCTTGATTTCATATTGTGTGCTACCTATATAGTCGTGAAACTGTCTTTCATGATGGAAAGTTTGGAGCTCTATTGCTAGCCATCTAGTTGCCTTCATCGGCAGTACTCCATGCCCCTATGTCTCCCCTTATATTTGGTATCAGAGACATCTATACTCTTGGATTGAGAGAGTAAGCAAATGTTTGCATACACATCTGCCGATTGCAACCACGTCAGCCAGCTTTATATTTTGAATTCTTGTTTTTACTTTTTCCTTTTCTTTTTCTTAGGTGTTAATCATAGATCAATCCTTAGTTTTCATATCCAAGTTTTAATACCAAAGTCCTGTAAATAATAAAGTCATAGTATTTCTATTATCTGATCAGTGTTTTCCAGTATCATGTTATTTGTATTGTACATAATCAAGTCATAGTTTCCTTTGTTAGATCTTAAGAACAAATAATAGAGTCTTATTATCTATAAAAAATACAAAAATATATTCCTTTTTATTGAGTTTTTCCCATAGAGCCTTAGAACAAATACTTCAAGTCTTTATAGTTTAGAAAATACAAAAATATGTCTTTCTCTAAGTCTTCTTATTCAACTGTGTCCAATCCTTGTAAATCTCTAACTCGATTAAATATCTCACCTACCATTACCAAAACTCTATCATGTAAATATGACTACCTATATGATGTAGATGTGTTACCACAATAACATACCTACCTCTATTAAACCCCTACTCTGCCTTTGTAAAGAAGTCATGTAACCTATGGCTGCAGATCTATTCTTTGGTATAGCAAAGACCAAGAGGATTTAAAGAATATGTTGTTGCGTCAAAACTAGATTAGTATGCTATTTTTGCAAAACAGATGCTGGAAGATTTTCCATTGTAATGGAGAATCTAAGGCTTCACCCATATCCACTTTTGTGTTGTCAGGGTCATGTTGACCTATCAAGAGAAAAAAAGACAGCTAGTAGTGGCGCATCTTTCCCTTCTTGATACCAGATATAATAAATACCAACATGCTAATTTAGGAACTTTATAAATCATACTAAACACTAAGATATTCTTTGTAACTATATTTCCCAACTTCAATATGTCCCTCTTAAATCTGTCTCTAATGAAGGCGTTGAAGATCTAGGTCCATATTCATGGAGCTCTATAGGTCAGAGATGCCCTTCAAGAAAATCTCCACTACCAAGTAGCTTGGCGAGTTCAGAATCATGCTATGGATCTATCCTTTCTAGGTAGAGAAATTGCATTGTTCCTAAATATAGATGCCACTAATGGAACCACTCCGTGTACTCAGATCCAAAGACAAATCCCTAAAGATTAGCTTGTCAAAGTATTCCCAGACTCATGCCTCACAAACTATGAAAATTTTAGACTCCATCGCCAACCTCTCCGGTCTACAGAACCAACCTTTTCCATAAGGTATGACAATACCATCATGATCAACTTCGACCACTCACACATAATGAAACCTTTCAAAAACACCTTCTCAATTCATATATACCATTATTTCCACAACCTCCCACTAGTAGGTAACCTAAAATTCCTACACTGGTTCCTAGACAGCTCATGGATGAGCAGGATTGGATACACTACTTTAATCATGATGGTCAATATACTATTTGGCGCAATAGTCCTTTCTCCAGACACTATTTATGGAAGTCAAATTGTACATAACACGTCCCAAGGAGATACCTCACCAACTCCAGCATAAAATAAAACCACCAAACCCAAAGATAGATAGTTTCTAACTAATATGCTTATGATTTGCTCTACAGGTACCATTCACTCAGATGACTTTTCACCAAACAAACCCTTTCTAAAGAATAACTTGAGCCTTGCTCCAAATATACTTTCCAAAACCATTATCCTTCTATCCAGAGAGAAAATATCCCTCAGCGATACAGAATTAACAATCAATTTGCAATTTGAAAATGCCATGTACCAGAACAGGATGTTGTCGAACATCAGTAAAGCCAAGGAGATTATTGCTCAACACAAATCAAGATTCTAAGATAAGTTGAAGGTATGAACCAAAGAATAGAACAAACATCTACTCAGCATGATAGACTTATTCGACAGTTGGAACTTGGCTCTAATCCATCCAGTATGATATATGTCCGCCAGGAACTTCACTGTCTTATTTTTTCAACCAACAACAAAAGGAAATGGCTTCTCTGGAAGAAAAAATCTAGCACCTAAAATATAATGGCTTTCAACCTAGAGAACCCATATCTCACTACCAAAGCCAATCTTGTTCCGTATGTCGCCCCATACATACTCTTTTCCAAAAATGAGCCACATATTTGACAAATCACCTTAAAGCTCCCATATACCTATGTAATCATCCCAAGGATCCCAGGGATCTCAAGATCAATAGAATTTTGACATTACTAAGCTTTCTTGGTAATTAAAAGAGTACATTACTAGAAAGAGAAAAGACGATGCCACTAAGAAGCAGTATAAACAAAAAATAGAATGGAATATAGATAGAGGGACCACAATGTCCTAGGACCATGATATCACCTTCCCAGATGACAATCTGATAATCTATAAGCTAGATATGCCATACTAGATAAAGAATGAAATACCCAGTTGAATGATGCCCTTCTTAATCACAGGTGGTTGCTATCCCAACATGATCAAAATACTGATTGAGATCAACTCTTCATAAATTTGTATTGATTAAACATCAATAATGATGAAGTTTTATACCCACATGCCATAGTAGCTGCTAATCCAGTAGAAGAATCTCTGAAATACAATGAAATAATCTAAAATGTTGGCCCCATTAGTCCTACTTTAAGTGTTGAAAGTCTATCAAATAGAGACGCATATTCTAACCACAACAATAACTTTCCAGCTGATGGATATGTGGAGGATAGTGAGAAGTTAGTAGATTCATGAGAGTACATTGAGGACACTCTTGAATCCTCTATTGAATGTCCAAAAGAAGGCTATCCATAGAAATACATGAACCACTCTAAGAAACCAGAGGTCTCTGAAGTTGTCGATGACCAAGACGAAAAATGGGCGATCTAATCCTACAAAGAAAACTAGACTCAAGTACACAGGTAAATAAAATCATTGGAACCAAATTTCAGACCTTCACTCTCGAGATATCAAGATTTAAGAATTTCCCTAAAGGATCCAAGACTTCTACACTTTTGTGGAAACAAAGAATCTACCTGACCGAGAGAAATGTATGATACTCTCAGAATTCATATCTTGATTCTCTGGCATACTTAGAGACTTGTGGAATGCTTTTTGGATTTCTGATAAGAACACTTACTTGATGTTCCAAAACCGTGCCTTTAATATTAGGATCCTACATGATGAATTTTATCAAGATGCAGGATAGAGATAGTAAAATCTCTAGTGATAGCTCTTCGAGATGAAGTCCCTTTCTTTTGATTGAAATGTCATTGATATCTACTTCCACAAGATGGCGAAGATATACTTTGAGTTGGGCGAAGATACCACCCTGAAGAAAGCCATCATATCATCACTTCTAAAGATACTAGTAGGTCACATGATGAGGTTTGAGAAAGAGAAGTTCAAATCCATTACCTTTCAACAGATAGGCTATATCCGATAGACCATCTTTAAAGCTTGAGATAACATATGCATAAAGAGATTTATGTTAAAGCAGATCGTCCAAAAAAATCCATCCCTCTATCGAGCTTGCAACAAGGATGACCTCATCAGTATATATAACTACTCATGTTCACGTCAAAAGAAAAAGTCAGAAAGATAGATGTTGTACGCGAGGTTCAAGCATCCAAGGCCTTTCTATGATAGGAGCAAGGTGATCTGGTGAACTAGGTATGTCAGATAAAGTAGCCTAACAAATTATAATAAGAAAAGTGATGGTTGCTTTATTTTCAAAAGGCCTGACTACTTCACAAGAAGTTTCCCTCAAGATAAGAATTCGATGGACTCTGTCAACCTCTTTGATGAAATAGTTTATCATGTGGAAATTTGTCTCAGCAAAGGGCATGACCTTGAATCGGTCTTCTCTTTAGAAAAAAAACGATGGAGGACACCTTCTTATCCATACACGTATATAAAGAATCAAGAAATATCTATGATCATTATATTTACCTGATATCTGGTAACAAAAAATACAACAAGAAATAAACTAGTTAGATACTCATTGTTAACATGGAAGGATTACTATCTTCCAAAATAGTAGACTACTCTCCAGGTTTGTTCAACTAGTATATGGATCCCATTGATCCATCCATCCTTTAAGAAAAAGGAAAATTTTACGAGATTTAAGTGTTCAGAAATTATAGATGATCCATCCCAAAGCTATTCAGACTGCACCCAAAATATCCTTTCTGCCATGTGTAATACCACTAGCCAACGACTTCCCACAAAAACTCTTGTGGCTATTCTGGTACCTGTGCCACCAGCACTATATTTTAATAGAGTTCAAGTATGATAACTTTAGGCATTTTGATAAAATCCAACTAGCTTTGAAGAGTTTTATGCTTTGTATCAAGCCACAAGAATACTGGATTTGATGCTTCAGAGATTTCTGTGATGCAATGGTCTTTATGCTGCATTGTCCTTTAGGAATCCTGGGCCATAATATCCAAGCCCATCTAGAAATTTTTCTCCTCTAGAAATTTTTTGTGTCTATACTCTCTTTAGAAGACCAATACAATGAAGCACAATGCTTTATTTTCCAGTAGAACAGATGCATTACAAAAGAAATTTGGCCGAAGTAATAGGGAAAATTGAACGACACTAATGATCATCCCACTGGGATAAAGTCTAATGAGTCATAAAGAAATATCATCCACAGTAGGAAATCAAAAGAGATAAAGTCACAAACTCCATTAAAAGCATAGGATTGAAATTTGCCAAATAGGAATTCGAAGATTCATCCTCTAACAGAAGGAGCTACATCACCAGATTGATGAAGAGAAGTTTGCAAGGCCAAAGAACACCTCTGGAAGAAGAACAAAATTTATTGATGGATTCATGAAGGATATATGAGTTCATAGTCACTGACACTATCCAACATTTCATCTTGAAAGATGATGTGAGATGACATATGCAAGACGTTACCCTCTCCAATTGGTTACCCTTTCAACTGGGTTACTCTTTCAAGTGGGTTAACTTTTTCATTAGGTTACCCTTCTCTCCAAGGAAACCTGTTAGATGGGTTACCCTCACCAGTAGGCTACCCTTTCCAGTGTGTTACCCTTATTTTCAAGGAAACCCTCTTCAGTGTGTTACCCTTTGAGATGGCTTTGTCTAGAAGCAACTTACTCAGCTACTTTAAAGATAAGGAGCTTATCCACCAACTTTCAAGATTCCTACAAACTAATGATGCACCTACTTGTAATCTACTAAATCACCTTCTTGCACTTAATGTCACATGCTAACAACCTGCTTATACATGTGATCATATGCTAACAAGATTAGTCTGTTCAATTTTATTTGGCCCATCATATGTTAGTAGGGCCTAGTGTGAACAAAGATAAGGCTTATATATTCATAACAGATAAAGCTTATCCCTTCCAAAAGACAAGCCTAATCTAGTCATAATGGATAATGCCTATTCCTTAGAAGATAAGATAGGATTGCAATATCTTATTTCATGTTTATCTATAGGTCTAGCTTTTATTTTCAATAAAAATATTTGTTGGTTAAACTCTCTTGCTCTTGTTTTCTTACTTCCAAAGGGATGGTTGCTTTGGGACTTTAGGGTAGAGTAGTGGGGTAAGAAAATACTTCGATGAGCTACTTGTTGTGACTATAACATAGAACTCCGAAGGTAATTTTCATGAATACAAAATAATGTTGGCTTCATCCACACTATGTAGATGTTTAAGTCATTTCCTGTTTATGAAACTAAATTGGCTTAGTATACTATACCTTTTTGATTTGATTTTTTATCTAAGAAAGAATATGCAGATCTGATGTCTGCCTTAGAACACCATGGATTTTGGGATTCTTAAGGTTAATAGGATAGGGAGAGCCTCCGTAAGAGCCATTTATGTCATATTCAAAATAGTCTAGTACTAAAAAGACAAAAGATTTCACGTATTTAAAGATAGGTAAAGTTAATCCATCGTGTTATGGGTTGTAAAGTCTTTGTTACCAAGGCAAACTATTCATTACCTGATATGTAGGTTAGTGGAAAAGTCATGCCATCCCGTTGTGGGTTATGAAGTCTTTGTTGTTGAAGCAAACCATTCTTTGCTAGATGTATAGCTTAATTATAAGAAAGATATAGTGTGTCAATTAAAAGCTTTGATTTCACATGACTTATCGTCTATATAGATGTGAAATATCTATCGTGTTGTAAATAAGAGTCTCTGCATCTATTGTGTTGACAGAAGCTTTGATTTCATATGGTGTGCCGTTTATATGGTTGTAAAACTGCCTATCATGTTGGAAAGTTCAGAGCTGTATTGCTAGCCACCTAGTTATCACCGCTGATAGTCCTTCATGCCTCGCTATCTCTTTGTCAATTTGGTATCAGAACCATCTTCACTCTCGGTGGGAGGGAGGAAGCAGGAGTTTGCATACATATTTATTGATTACAAACACATGATCTAGCTTTACATTTTTATTTTTTGTTTTACTCTTTCCTTTTCTTAGACTTGGATATTAGTCTTAGATCCGTCCTTAGTTTTCACTTCGCAGTTGTTAATAACAAAGTCCTGGAAATATTAGTCATACTATTTCCATTATCATAGTCAGTGTTTTCCAGTTAGCATATTTTGCGTCTTGTACATAATTTAGTCATAGCTTCCTTTTTTAGATTTTACAACAAATATTAGTTGTGTCTTGTCCTAAGATCTTTATCCAAAATATAAAGTCTTATTGTCCACAAAATATAAAAGACATTTCCCATTTTATTAATTCTTTTCCATAGAGCCTTAGAACAAATACATAGAGTGTTTATTGTCCAAAAAATACAAAAAAATATGTCCTTCCCTGAGTCCTTATCATCTTTCTCATCTAGTTCATATAATCCTTTTTTCTAGATAAATATGTCTATCACTCCTAGCGATACGTTGTTAGGTAAAATTGACAATATATGAAGTAGATATGTTTCCATCACAAAACTAGATATCTACCACACCTCTAAAAAATCCCTATTCAGCTATTGCTATAAAGATATGCAATCCCTGGATGAACTTCAACTCTGTGGTTCAAGAAAAGCCAAAAGAAGTTAAGGAATATGTTTTTACCACACCATTTTTCCATAAACCAATACTTATAACTCTAGAGGAATAGTTGATCTCACAATAGATGCCAGAACACTTTCCATTATAGTAGAGAATCCTTGGATTTACTCACCTCCATATTGGTTCTATACGAATTACATTAACATATAAATGGAGAAAAGTCCAGCCAGTTCTGGCGCATCTTTCTCTTCTTGATACCAAATTCACTAAGTACAAAAATGAGAATGTGAGTACATCAGAGATCATCCGGGATGATCGCATAGTCTTTTTCAACATGTTCCCCAACTTCAACATTCCACTCTCTGATCCATATCAAATGGAGGCGGTGTAGATCAAAGTTTAGATTCTCTAAGCTCCGTAGAACTAAGGTTCCATTAGGGAAGCATTCACTTTCCATATAGTCTGGCAAGTTAAAAACCATAATATAAACCTATATCCTTCAAGTGGCAAGAACTCTCGGTTCTTGAGCATAAATGCATCTGATGGAACCATAGAGTGCACTAAGATCCCGAGAAACATATCAAGCGATGACCTGGTTAGCATTATCCCTATTTCATGGGTCACAAAATTTGAGAATTTGAAAGCCTATCCTTAACCTCTCAAGACCACTGATGATTCCAACCACCTATATCTAAAAAAGCCACCCAGAACCACCTTCTACATTTCTATTTACAATCCACGTATTGATCTTTCAAATGTAAAGGACCCAAGGACCATTCTCTGGTTTCTCACTGGCTTCATGAAAGAACATGATTGAATAAATCACTTCAATCATGAGGTTTGTAGTCTGATATATCATAGATGGACTTTTTCGAGATATTACCTATGGAGGAATGATTGTGGCTATAAAATCTGCAATAGAAAGGATGAATTGGCTGCTCGATCTGAGGTCAACCCTCAGATGCTCATGACATCCCTTTCTAGATCCAATCACATCAATTATTTCCCACTAAACCACCACTATGAAAAGGATAACCTAAGTTAAGCTCCAAAAATACCATATGATATCTGCACAGGAGGTACTCAAGCATATACCCCACATGACATACTTATCAAAGCACTCAAAGATAAGTTGCGGACCATCCATTCTAAAAATGTCTGCTAGGAACCCAATTCCATTATTTTATTGACCAATAACAAAAAGAAATGGCCTCTCTTAATGAAAAATTCCACAATCTAAAAATACAACCGTGTTATACTACAAAATGCCAAAGTGTCCATCTAATTTTCATATGGTAGGAAAACCTTCCCCACTTCATTCATCCATACTATCCACTTCAACTTTAAAAAAGGAATAATAGTTTGATATTATGTGGGAAAGGAAAGATGCTATGGCAAAAAAAGTCAAGATGGCACAAAATCATGTCGAGAAGATAAGGCATTTTGGCCGAGTTCCATATGACACTGATGGAATAGCCTTGTGGCGGGATCCAATCCTCTATAGTCTAGATCCTATAGTCCTATGTAATGACTTGGAGATTCAAAATGAAGTAAATAATGAGCCACCAGATATTCCTTCTATTTAGAGAGAAGTCTAGAATTGTGATCTAGAAGAACAACTACATGAAAAGAATGACTAGTTAGATGGTACAACACATATGATAATCATAAGTTGTGAACCAGATTCCACCACTTCAGGGATGTTTTACAGATCATTGATGAGGAATCCTACGACAATTGACATGTCTCTCTGAAATAATGTCTTCTTATGAATAATAACAAGGTTGCTGACTTAATCAACCTCAAACTAGATGGCCCAAGTCTTGTTATTCCAAAGGATAATAAGTCTTTCTTGAAATATTCAAATCCTCCCACAAACGCTAACACTTATGAGAAGAACAATAAAACTTTAATCGGCCACACTATGTGGTATAAATATTCATAATTTGTCAACTCTTATGCTATGCCTGATTATCCAGTTTTCAAGATAGATAGGTGTCAAAATATCTAAAAGTGTCAAGCAAGTAATAAGAGATACACAAAGTACAGATGGTCCAGAAAGAAGAAATTGCCAGATAAGGAACTGATGATCAACAAAGATACTAAATCCTCCAGAAAGAGAGATCCAGGCAAGCACAAATGCTTCATCTTCCATGACAACGGACACTCTGCAAAAGTATGTCCTAAATCAAGAAAAGCCATGAGGGCAGCACAAGCCTTATAAAAACCCAGGGGTTCTCAGATCCTAGCTGAAGATAAAGCTCTTCGTGATATTTATCCTAATCCAGATAAGGTTTATGAATCTGCCTTCGATGTAGGAAATAAAGCATTTGAGGATGTTCCATCTCTTTTCATTGATGGAAACCACAAAATTTCCTTAGTAAATAGTCTTCTAATGCTAATTTGATGGATATGCGATCTATTATTAACGATGACTTTCATGATGAGGAAAGTGGACAAAAAAATTGAGGATGCTTTACAATCATTACTCCAATTGTATGTACAGAATTGTCCATCCATATCCAAGAAACACTCTAATGAGCCAGAGGTCTCTAAATAAGTTTTTGATCAATATGAGCTGACTAGTGATCTAGCCCTAGAAAGGAGGAAAAAATCAATGATACAGGAAAATGAAACCATTGCTACGATCCTACCTTTGCCTCAGAACTTCAAAACTCCCATGATGATAAGGAATGTAGCTAAAAGAGAGCAATACATATTACTACCAAATTATACATATAAATTCTCCAAAATTCTCATAAATTGGTGGAATGCACTTGGGATTATGGATAAAGACACTCATCTCACATCTCAGGACTTGGCCGCCAACATCAAAATCATGTGAGAAGTCTTCTATAGAGATGCAAGCTATACAAAGTAGGCTATCTTCCAGGCCTTAAACAATCTATGCAAGAAGAGATCTATACTAAAATAGATCAATTAGAAAAACCCAGTTCATTATCTTTGTTATAGCAAGAAAAATCTTTATATGAATTCCAACTATCCCTACTCAAGACATCAGGTAGGATCCTAGAGAAAGATGTTGTTTAAGAGATTCAAACTACCCAGGCCTCTAAACGACAAGACTAAGGCGATCAAGAAAACTAAGTATTTAAAATGAAGGTGCCTTGCAGATTATAAAAAGAAGAATGACAACTGATTCATCTATAGAAATCTTGGGTACTTTGTAAGAAACTATCCCTAACTTAAGAAGTCCAATTACTTTGAAAAAAATAGCTGACCATGTGGGAATTTATCTCAGCAAAGAGGATGACCTTGAATCTGTCTTCCCGCTAAAAGAAGAATCAATAGAGGACACCTTTTTCTATGCAGTTATTTCTAAAGAATCAGGATATATCTATACAGATGATCTCTACCTGATATTCAGTACCAGAGAAGACAACTAAAAATCAACCGTTTAGATTCCTATGTTTAATACATTAGGAATATTATCTTCCAGAATAGCATATTACTTTCCAGATCTATTTAACCAATATATGAATCCCTCAGATCCATTTATGCTTCGAGAAAGATAGACTTTTTACAAGCTTTAAGTATTCAAAAGGCACAACAAATCCATCATAATGCGATTCAAAGAACTCATATGGCTATTATGGTACATTCTCTATCAGTACTATACCCACATAGAGTTGAAGTGTTATGCCTTCAGGCATTATGATTAAATCCAACCATCTTAAAAAAGATTCATGTCGTGGTTCAAGCCACAATAATACTAGATTTGATTATTCAAATATTTCTATGATGTAATGGTCTTCATGTTGTATCATTTGAAAGGAATCACAGGCCATGACATCCAAGCTTAGCCAAAAATTTCACTCATCTAGAAATTTTGTGATTCAATACTCTCTCTTAAAGATGAATATTACTAAGCACAGTGTTTCACTCTCTAACAAAATTGATGCATTCCAAAGAAATAGAACTACACCGATGAACATTACTACTGGGATGAAGTCCAACGAACAACAATAGAATATCAACCACCTTATAAGATCAAAAGAGATGAAGCCAAAAAATCCATCAAAAGCATACGGATGAAGGCTCCTCTACAGGAATGTGATTCATCATAAAGATTTAACTCACCAGATTGATGAAGAGAAACTTTGAAGACCAAGAACGCCTTACATAGAAGCAATGTATCGATGGGTGGATGGAAGAAAAAATGCGAGCTCTTTGGAGGCACCGTCCAACACTGCTATCCAAAACTTGATGCCAGATGACATGTGTAAGAAGTTACCCTCTCTAGTGGGTTACTATATATCCAGTGGGTTACCATCTCCGTTGGGTTACCATAGTCGTCTTAGGCTCACTAGTGACTTACCCTTTCTAAAAGGTTGCACTCATATACAAGAAAACCCTTTTTAGTAGGTTACCCTTTTAGATGGGTTTGTCTTAAAGTGGATGCCTTGGCTACTTTAAAGACAAGGGGCTTATCCACCTACTTTCAAGCTGCCTAAAAGCTGCTGATGCACCTACTTGCAAGTTGTTGACTTACCTTGTTGCACATGTTTTCACATGCCAACAACATTAGTGAGTTTTATTTTCATTTGGCCTATCATATATTAGTAAGGTATAGTATGAATAAAGAAAAGAGTTATCTCATCATAAAAGATAAAGCTTATCCCTTACAAAAAGATAAGACTTACCTAGTCATAATGGATAGTGCCTATCCCTTAGAAGATAAGATATTATTGAAATATTTTATTTCATGTTTATCCATATGTCTACCTTATCGAGTAATATTTCTTCTCCTATAAAAGAAAGTATAGGAATTTAGTTAGAGAAAACATTTTCTCAACTTAGGGATTCACTCTTTATTTGGATGAAACCCTCCCTTCTTGTAAGTTTTTCATATTTTCAATAAAGATGTTTGTCGGCTAAACTCTCATGCTCTTTCTTTTTTCTTTGAAAGGGATGGGTGCTTTGGTTTTTTAGTTCAGAGTATTTGGGTAAGGAAATACTTTGGCGAGGTATTTGTTGTGACTGCAACATAGAAATCCAAAGGTACTATCCATAGATATGAAATAAAGTTGGCTTAATCCATGCAACGTAGATGTCTAAGTACTTTCCATGTATATGAAATAGAATTGGCTTAGTCTGCACTATTCCTTTTTGATTTGTTTTGCTATTTGGGAATGAACACACAAATCTGAGATCTACCTTAGTACACTTCGGTTCATCAAATACTTGAGAGAAACAGGATATGAAGAGATTCTGTAAGACCTATTTAATTCATATATTGAACAATCTTGTAATAAGGATACAAAAGATATCAAGTATTTTAAACCTAGAAAAATCAAGCCATCCCATTAAGGGTTGCAAAGTCTTTGTTGCCAAGGCAAACTATCCTAATGTGTAGCTCAATTTCAAAGTCATGTAATCCCATTCAGGGTTGTGAAGTCTTTGTTACTAAATCAAACCATCCTATCATATGCGTAGCTCAGTCATAAAAAAGCTATGGAGTATCGATTAAAAGATTTGATTATGTATGGCTTGTCTCCTATATAGACATGAATATCCTATCATGTCTGAAATGTTAGTCTTTGTGTTTATGGTATTGACAGAAGATTTGATTTTGTATGTCTTAGCATCTATATATTTGTAAAACCACCTATCAAGTTGGAAAGTTTAGAGCTTTGTTGCTAACTGCCTAGTTGCCGCCGTTGGTAGTTGTTTGTGCCCTACTATCTCTCTGTCTATTTTTATACTTCAGCAAGGTACTTGTGACTTTAACATGGAACTATGAAGATACTTTCCATAAATATGAAACAAAGTTGGCTTCGTCCATGCAACGTAGATGTCTAAGTCCTTTCCATGTATATGAAATGAAATTGACATAGTCTGGACTATAGCTCTTTGATTTGATTCATTGTCTGAGAAACAACACGCAGATCTGAGGTTTTCCTTGGTACACCTTTTCTTTCATAGATTCTTAAGTGAAATAGAATAGGGAGAGGCATCGTAAGACCATTTGATGTCATATACGGAACAATGTTTTACTAAGAAGAAAAAAGATTTCATATGTTCTAAGACTGGTAAAGTCAAGCCATCTCATTGAGGGTTGTGAAGTCTTTATTTCAAATGAAAACTATCCATTACCAGATGTGTAGCTCAGTGGAAAATTCGTTCCATCTCGTTGAGGGTTATGAAGTCTTTGTTTGCGAAGCAAAACGTCGTAAGACAGATGCATAGCTCAGTCATAAGAAAGTTATGGTGTGTCGAGTAAATGCTTTGATTTTGTATGTCTTGGCACCTATGTAGAAGTAAATTTCCTATTATATTGGAATGGTTAGTCTCTGCATCTATGGAGTCAACAAGAACTTTGTTTTTATATGGCATTACACCTACATAGTCGTGAAACCACCTTTTATATTGGAAAGTTTGGAGCTCTATTGCTAGCCGCCAAGTTGTCGCTGCAGACAGTGCTCCGTGCCCTGCTGTCTCTAACTCTATTTGGTATCAGAGCTATCCCCACTATTAGAGGGAGGAAGAAGAAAGAGTTTGCATACACATCTCCTAATTGCAAACATGTGAGCCAACTTTACATTTTTATTTTTAGCTTTACTTTTTCCTTTAGTTTGTCATAGTTGTTACACTAAGATCCATAGTCTTTGCTTCCTAGTTGTTACTACCTAAGTCCTATAAATATTAGAGTCATAGTGTTTCCATTATTAGAGTTATTTTTTTCCATTTATCATATTTTGTGTGTTGTACATAATCGAGTCAAAGTTTCTTTTCTTAGATTTTAGAACAACTAATTGTTCTATCTTTTCCTTAGATGTTTAGCACAAAATATAGAGTCTTATTGTCCACAAAATACAAAAAGATTTTCCATTTTATTGACCTTTTTCCATATAGACTTAGAACAAATACATTGAGTCTTTAAAGTCTAAAAATACTAAAATATGTCTTTTCCTAATTATTCACCAGCTTAGTCTACTTTATCCGATTCGTATATATTTCTTCCTAAGTTAGCAATGTTTCCAAGCTGTCATAGAACTTTGTCATGTAAAGATGAGTAATAATGTGAAGTAGAGGTGCTGTAGTCTAAGCAAGATATATCCTGCTTAAATATATCTCTATGTAACCCTTACTCTGCCGTTGCCGAAAAACCTGTAACCCTCGGATGCATATTGATTCTTTGCATCAAAATAGGCCAAATGGAGTTAAGGAATACTTTATTGCAACAATGCTTTACCCGAATATCCTTACAACTCTAAATGACCATTTTATTACTCTGCAGATGCCAAAACACTTACCACAAGACTGAAAAAACCATAGTTATACCCATATGCATTTTGGTGCTATTTGTGTTGCATTGACACATCATGGAAGAAAAGGCCAACCAATAAAGGCATGTCTTTCTCTCCTTGATACTAGATTCCGCAAATACCAATATGCAAATTTAGGTACTCTACATGTTTTCTTGGATGGTAAAATAATTGTTACTCTATTTCCAAACCTTACTGTCCCTTTCTGATCTAAGCCTAACAGAGGCACTAAAATTTTAGGTCCAATTCCTAGAAACTCAGATGCTAGCTTATGTTTGATGGTATATTACCAATAATCTTTGCAAGTGAAAAATCATAATGATATCCTATCCATGCCATGTGACCAAAACTCCTTGTCCCTAGTTGTAAATACTACCCAAAGAACCACCCTTGGTGTACAAATCTCAAACCAAGTGTCTAAGGAAGAATTGCTTAGACTCATTCCAGAATCATGGGTCAATATTTATAAGAAGCTTTGATTTTAATCTCAGCATCTTCGATCTTTCTATCATATATCAGAAGTGTCACCTCACCAAAAATCTTTTCCTATCAATATGCTTGTCCCTACTGATACATATATGAGGGAATAAATCCCAAACCTAGCATATATCTCACACTTATTTGAATGAATCATAAGTGATAATGATTAGGTTCAATAGTTCAATCACAAGGGACGTAACATACACTGGTTCAATTGTCCTTTCATAGGACATTGCCTATGAGTAAGCAACTGTAGCTATGCAGAGTATGATGCGCCAAGGACAAATGGTGATGATGATGAATGTTGGGTTTCAGGTCATGCCAAAGTTATAGAAGTACTATAATAAAGGAGGCAGGTTATCCAGTCTGCGACGTGTCTGCTAGGAACCTAGTACTATCTTTCATTGACCAGTAAAGAAGAGAAATGGCATCACTCGAGGAACAAATTACCCTACTGAGATATGACACCACATAATTAACAAGATATACAATCATATGCCGTACTTCCCACATCACCACAAAAGGCACCATTTTCCTTATTTCTTTCAAGATCATCTATGTCAGAACTACTCAGTCCAACTTAAGAAGATGAGAGAAGATCTGACATTTCTAGATTCTCATGGAAAATAAGGGACACCATGGTAGACTACCAGTAAGTTGAAGGGACCCAAGACCAAATCAAAAGGATAAAGGCCCCACATGATGCTGATATGATGACCTCAATGCCTACCTCTCCACTACACGATGATATTTTTGTAGAGCTGGATTCTATAGTCCCAGATGGTGACCTGGAGATTCTAGATATAGTTCTACTAGATGAGGATTGGGATTCCATCAAGAATTTTCTTCTTAATAGTGTCCACTCATGTCAAGAAATATGTTGGTCTAACGATCCACCTATGTCAGAACAACCCATCTCAAAGTTCGATGCAGCAACAATAGGAAATCATCCCCCATAGAAGTTCTATTGTGACCCTGTTGAGAAATATCTAAATGCTATTAATGCCTTAGAGGAATTGACTAAAAAAGAGGAGAAGAGCAATGACTGACCCAGTCATTTCATCAGGCAAACTTGATGATCTCAAAATATAAACTAAATCTTGTTCTTCTTGAAAAGGATGACAAAACCACTGGAGTGATTACCACCAATCTTGATATAGATCCTAAACCAGATCGATCTCCCTAGCTCTCAAAATCTCAAGAAAGGAATAAGAAATACATATAATATAGATGAGCCAGAAAGAAGAAACTGCCAGATAAGGAATTAATGATCAATAGTGATACCAGATCCTCCAGAAAAAAAGATCCAGGAAAACACAAGTGCTTCATCTACCATGACAAAGGACACTTTTCAATAGAATATCCTATGTCTAGAAAGGCAAAAGGGAGGTTCAGTCCTCAGAAGAAATGATGTATGCTAAGTTCCCAATCAAAGATGAGGTCCTTCACTCAAATCTAGATAGCATTCCTAAATCTTCTTACAACACAGACACGGGAACACCTAAGGACATTCTATCCATCTTCATTGATGGCCAATCTAAGGCCCTTATTACCGATGACTACTTGGAGAAGATATCATCACCATTCGGTAAAGGTGAATTCAATCGGTTAGTAAAAATGTTGGAGGAGATCAACAAGATCATGGAAGAAATCAACATAATCATCAAGCTAGAAACACCTCATGTTGAGCTTAAGATATATCCATCAAGATACGATCAACCCCTTTAGATCATTACCTTTATAGACACCGGAGCAGCTTCCTCAATATTGAATCCTCATATCAACCCTAGTGATTAATTTGTCCCTCACTTAAACACCTTTGGCACAACATCAATAGGAGGAGTCCTCACAACTAGGTTTATCACAAGAAAGCAAATCATGATTGAATTCTTCCCAGGCATACTTTATAGAACGAAACTTCTCTACTCTAATATACCTGGGAAGGATCTGATCATTGGTTTTGACATCTATAGGCAACTGAAGAATGACCTCCTTATTATGATAGAAGGTATAACCTTCATAGGCTGATTTAGGAAATATTCCACTATACCGAGGTTATTCCAGATTATTGACGAAGATCTAGTAAAAAAGATAGAGAATCAACCAATAGAAAATTTTATACTGAAACCCATAAAGAGTTCCTCAAGAAGACTAAACATGCATTGTGTCTCAATAAGGAATTCTTCATTAGGCTTTCATTCAGAAAAAAGTTAAAATGTTATTCCCACGAAGGTAAGTCATTCTAGTATGAATCTCAAAAAACTTCATCTTGTAAAGAAGAAGTGTGCAGAACTTCTGGAGTTTGGGCTCATTAAGCCATTAAATTCCTAGTGGGCTTACGAGACATTCTCTTTCAACAAGCACGTTGAACAAATAAGGGTAAAACTCTATATAGTCATAAACTACCAACCCCTAAATCACTTTCTTCTTGGTGACAAATTCCCCATTCCAAATAAGCTGACTCTATTCTCACACCTAGCGAAGGCTACTTACTTTTCCAAATTTGATCTCAAATTAGGATTCTAGTAGCTTGGCATACATCCAGAAGATAGATCCAAAATGGTCTTCCACATACCCGATCACCACTACTAGTGGAAATTCATGGTGTTTGGTCTAAAAACTTTCCCTTCACTTTTCCAAAAGGACATAATTAACATATTCAAACCCATCCTCCATACATCATTGGTCTACATCGATGACATACAACTGTTTAACAATACTTTATCGGAATACCCAGACTTCTTTCGTTAATTCCATGACTTGGTAAATCAGCATAGAGTTATGCTTTAGAAAAAAAGATGACTCTTATAAAAGATGAGATTGATTTTGTAGGGATGCACTTTACCCATGAGTCTTAAAATCTAGGATAGCACACATGCCAAGAATTGCTTAAGTTTCCAGATACTAACTTCTCAGTTAAGTAGCTCAAGCAATTTCTTAGAGTGGTTAACTATTTTAGACACTTCATACCTGATGTCGTTACCTATATCTTCTTATTATTACCTATATCTTCTTATCATTAAAACGCTAAAGAAAATTACTCTAGCCCGAGGAAAAGAGTAGGATGATGCGGTCAGAAAGATAAAAGGAATATCAAGTAAATTCAACACACTCTATATTCCATGGGACAAACATATGATATTGCAGACTGGTGCCATCAATGAGTATTAGAGTGTTGTTTTCTTAGAATAAAAATATGGCTAGTAAAAATTATGCGAATACGCTAGTAGAAGGTTTAAAGAAGCAGAATGACACTACAACTCAACCATCAAAGAAATTCTTACTTTAATGATTCAATTAAGAAGTTCAACTTCTTTCTCATTCAAACTAAATTTCAAATTGAAATTCATATGTAAGATTTTAACAAAAGGGTCTAGGTAAATCCAAAGATCATCCTAAATCCTCAGATTCTTTGGTGGTCTCAATGGTTTTCTCCTAACAAATTCTGAGCAAAACATATCAAGGGAAAGGAAAACATCTTGGTGGACTTCCTTTCATGGCCAGAATAATTATCTTCGAAATAATATTTGATAAAAGAGAAGAAAGAGATGACTCCGGCCATCAAACTCCTGCAAATACTCAACAAACATGGCGTCGATTGGTAGATGGAAGAAGGATATGTGAGATCATCACCAAAACTATCCAACACTGCTACCTGAAAGATGCCATCAGATGACATATATAAGAAGTTACCCTCTCCAGTGGGTTACACTTTTAGTGGGTTACCTTCTCTAGTAGGGTACTCTTTCTAGTAGGTTACCCTTCTCTACAAGGAAACCCTATCAGATAGGTTACCCTTACCAGTAGGTTACCTTTTTTAGTGGGCTAACCTCATTTCAAAGGGAACCCTCTTCAGTGTATTACCTTTTTAGATGGCTTTATCTTGAAGATGCTGACTCAGCTACTTTGAATACAAGGATCTTATCCACGTACTTGAAAGATGCCTATAAGATATTGATGCATCTGCTTTCAAGCTGTTGACTTACCTGCCTATACATCATATAACATACCAACAACATTAGTGTGTTTTTTCTATTTATGCCATCACATGTTAGTAGGGCCCAATATGAATAAAGATTAGGCTTATCTAGTAATAATAGATAAATCTTATCCCTTACAAAAGGATAAGACTTATATAGTTATAATGGATAATTCCTATCCCTTAGAAGATAGGATACAATTGTAATATTTTATTTTATATTTATCCGTAGGTCTAGCTTATCTATTAAGATTTCTTTTTCAATAAAAGGAAGCATATACCTTTAGTTAAAGGAAAGATCTTCTCCACTTAAAGACTTACTCTCAACTTGGATGAGATCATTCTCTCTACCTCTTGTATTTTGTCCTTCTTTCAATAAAGATAATTGTTGGCTAAAATTTCTTTCTATTTATTTCTCTATTCCAAAGGGATAGGTACTTCAATTCTTTATGTTGGAGTAGAGAGGTAAGGAAATACTTCGGCGACGTATTTATTGTTATTGAAACATGTAATTCTGTTGGTACTTTCCATGAATATGAAACAAAGTTAGCTTTATTCAGGCAACGTAGATATTTAATTCCGTTCCAAGTATATGAAACAAAATTGGTTTAGTTTTCTCCATCGCTTTCAAAAATGATTGGATATCATTGAATTAACACCCAGATTTGAGGTCTGCCTTAGTACACCTTTGGTTCCGCTGATGCTTGAGGTAAACATACAAAGGAGAGCCACCAAAAGACCCATTTATTTCATATATAGAACAGTGTTTTAATAAGGAGACAAAGATTTTATGTGTTGTAAGGTTGGAAAAGTCAAGCTATCCTATTAAAGGTTGCGAAGTCGTTGTTGCCAAGGAAAACCGTCCCATACCAGATGTTTAGCTCAGTGGAAAATGCCATCACTTTGATTGTTGGGAAGTCTTTGTTACCAAAGCAAACTATCCTAAGCTGTATGCATAGCTCAGTTATAAAGAAGCTATGGTATGTTAATTTAATGCTTTGATTTCATATGGCTTGACGCCTATATGGACATAAATTTCTTGTCATGTTTGAAAGGCTAGTCTCTGTGTATGTGATGTCGACAAAAACTTTGATTTCATATGGTGTGCCGCCAACATTGTCATGAAACCACCTATCATGTTGGAAATTTTGGAGCTCTGTTTCTATCCACTTAGTTGCAGTCGTTGGCAACCCTCCATTCCCATTGTCTTCCATCTATTTTTTATCAGAGCTATCCCCACTCACCTAGAGAAGGAGGACACAGTAGTCTATAATCAGCAAATTTGTATGCAAAATCCTACTTTATCTCTCTCTTTGGGAGTAGGGATGGCTTCTATACAAAATAGATAGGGAGAAAGTGGCATACGGAGGGTTGCCCATGAAAGTAACTAGGTGGCTAGAAACATAGCTCCAAACTTTCCAAAATAAATAGTGGTTTCATAACCATATAGGCGGCATTCCATAAGAAATTAAAGCTTCTGGTGACACCACAGATGCAGATACTAACCAATACAACAAGATTGGTGATTCATATCCATATAGATGGCTAGCCATATGAAATCAATGATTTTAATCGATACATCATAGCTTTCTTATGACTAAGATATGCATCTCGCTTAGGATGGTTATTCAAGGAAATAAAGACTTCACAACCTTTAATGGGATTTCATGACTTTGCAACTGAGCTACACATACGGTAATGGTCGGTTTGCCTTGGAAATAAAGACTTTGCAACCCTTAGCGGGATGGCTTGACTTTGATAGTCTTAGAACACATGCAATTTTTTGTCTACTTAGTACAAGACTGTCCTATATATGACAAAAATAGGTCTTAAAGTGGCTCTCCCTGACCTATTTCCCTCAAGCATCCACGTAATAAAATATGTAATAAGATAGACCTTAGATTTACGTGTTCTTTCTCAGTTAATGCATCAAAGCAGAAAGCTATAGTAAATAATAAGACAATTTTATTTAATATATGTGGAAAGGAATTAGTCATCTATGTCATGGGGATAAAGCTAACTATGTTTCATATTAATGGAAAGTACCTTCAGAGTTCTATATTGTAGTCACAACAAGTAACTCACTAAAGTATTTCCTTACCCCACTACTCAAACCTAAAGAACCAGCATCCTTCGCTTTGGAAGATATAAATCAAGATTAAAATATTTTAGCCAATAATCATCTTTATTGAAAATAAGAAAAGATTACAAGAGGGGGGGGGGGGGGGGTTTGTCAAAATAGAGAGTAAATCTTTAAGTGGAGAAGACTTGTCTCAAACTAAAGTTCTATGCTTCGTTTTATAGAAGAAAGAAGCTAACTAGATAAGCTATACCTATGGATAAATATGAAATAAAATACTATAATCCTATTCTATCTTCTATGGGATAGGCATTATCCATTATGACTAGATAAGTCTTATTCTTTTGTCAGGAATAAGATTCGTCTTTTATAACTAGACAATCCTTATATTTATTCACACAGACCCTACTAATATGTGAAGGTCCAAATAAAAACAAAACACACTAATATTGTTGGTATGTGACAACATGTGCAAGCAGGTGAGTCAGCAGCTTACAAGTAGGTGCATCCGCAGCTTATAGGCATCTTGTAAGAAGGTAGACAAAATCCTTGTATTCAAAGTATTTGAGTCATCAACTTCTAGATAAAACTATTTTAAAGGGTAACCCACTGAAAAGGGTTTCCTTTGTGATGAGGGTAAACTACTTGAAAGGGTAACTTGCTGGTAAGGGTAACCGATCTGACAGGGTTTCCTTAGAATAAAGGGTAACCCATTTCAAAGGATAACCTACTGGAGAGGGTAAGTTCTTTCACATGACATTTAACATCATCTTTTAGGAAGTAGTGTTGGATAGTGCGGGCGATAAACTCATGTATCCTTCTTCCATCCACCAATCGACTCTGTGCTTTTGCCTCAGGCATTCTTGTCCTTCCAAGATTCTTTTAATGGATATAGTGAAGTAACTCCTTCTGTTGGATAATGAATCTACTCATTCATGTTCGGGAGCTTTCATCCTTATGCTTTAGATGAAGTTTGTTACTTTATCTCTCGTGATTTCATACCATGGCTGATTTGTTTTCCCACTCATCAAACTTTTTCCTGGTAGGGATGATCATCGGTGTAGTTCCACTTTTGCCATTCCTTCAGCTAGATTTCTTTTCAAATATATCTATTTTATTGGAAAATAAAGCATTGTGCTTCACAGTATTCATCTTCCAGGGAGAGTATAGACATAGAAGATTTCCAAAGGAGTGAAATTTCTAGCTGAGCTTGGACGTCATGGCCTGTGATTCCTACAGGATGTTGCAACATGAATACCATTGCATCATAGGAATATTTTAAGCTTGTGAATACACTATTCTTGTGACTTAAACTACAACATAAATCTCTTTATATATGGTTGGATTTGATCAAAATACATGAAGGCAGCACACTTAAACTCGATGATAATATATTACTGATGGCACAAATACTAGAATAGCCATAGGAGTTCTTGTGGGAATTCATTAGCTAGTTAATTGAACACATGACAAAAAGGATATTCTGGGTGCACTCCGAATGACTTCAGGATGGATCTGCCATACTTGAGGCTCGTAGAAGGTTCTCCTTTCTCAAAGTAAGGATGGATAAAAGGGATCAACATATTGGTTAAAAAGATCTGTAGGGTAGTCTGTTATTTTGGAAGATAGTAATCATGCCGTGTTGAGCACAAGTATTTGACTAGGTTGGTGTTGGTTTCCTTCTCCGTTATTGGATATCAGGTAGAGATCATTAGGATAGATATCACTTAATTCATTATATACTTCTATGGAAAAGATGGTGTCCTCCATTGTTTATTTTTCCAGCAAGAAGATCGATTCAATAACATCCTCTTTGATAAGATAGATTCCTGCATGGTCACTTCTTGGATTGAGGATAGTTTCTGGCAATATGACCAAGCTTTTTGCTAGTGAAGCAGCTATAATTCTCCTTTTTTTAATTTACTAGGTTCCTTTGCCTGAAATGACTAGTTTTTAAGATTAACCTATTTCTGTCATCAAGAGGCGTTCGAAGTTTGAACCTTCTTAACAAAAACTATATTTTTGATCTTGTCTTTCAACGCGACTAGGAACATTTGAACTTGGTAATTAGGTCATCCTTCTTACTAAGTATGGCATGTTGAGTTGATGCTTGATGACTTACTGGCTCCTCTTGTCTGACAGATGGAATTAGATGTGGTAACGTTGGATCTTAGTTTTTGGTATTCTTCTGAATGGGTAATATGGTGGGAAGGTATCATTATGATTGGAGTTGGTTTTTGATAACCTGAACATTGGAGGTTCAGGATTTGAGTTTATTTGGAGAATTTTTATAGAGTGGCCAGTGATGGCCATTTTTGGGGTCTGTAGGAGACTTCCAATGGGTGCTTGATTTCTCCTTCATTTGAAAGGATTTGGAAATAGGTTTCTTCAAAGCCCTAATACTCGTCCCAATCTAGTTTATCATCCTCCTTATCACAATTCTTCAGCCAATCCTCTTGACATTTCTTATAGTCATAGTAAATATCCCATACGGAGTGTCCTGAAAATATGTCTTTGAACCTGTATATAGTATACCCATCGTGACCAAATTGTAGTATATATTTCTTTCCATTTATGACACTAGTGAGATAGCTTGTTATATTTGCTAGATTAAGATTCTATTTATCCAAAAAGGTGTTAGCAAGGGTATGAATATAGACAAAGAGAGACACTTTGTAAGGTTTTTTAGCGAATGTAGGTTTTGGTGTTCGATGATATCGAGGATGAACTCTCATAATCTCATAAATTTGGAGTCATGACTTTGGAAAAAGTTGTGAGGAATTCTTTCTTAGAGATATCTTTTGGGATTTGGATACAATGGGTTATTCCTTTAGTGGTATCTATAGTTAGATATAATGAGTAGTGGCCACGTGGAAGGGATAAGTTTTTCTGTGGTTTTGGACTTTCCAAAATATATGGTGGTGTAAGGTTGTTTGGCTAGAGCTATAGTATTGTGGGGCTTCAAGGATTTGGAGTTGAACCCTCAATTCCATCTTGAGATAAGGCTCGAAGAGAGATATATTGAAATTAGAGCATATGGTAAAAATGATTGTCCTTAAGTCCAATGTGATTTCCAAAGTGCCCAAGTTGCATATTAGTACTCTTTGAATCTAGTATCAAGAAGGGAAAGGTATGCCTATATCGGTTGTCCCTTTCACCCTTGATGTGCTAAGGAAATTTGAATAGAACCAAATTGGATATGGGTAAATTTATACCTTTTCCGTTATTACTGAAAATCCTTTGGCATCTATGGAGTGCTGAACTGTTAAACTGGAGTAGTAAGGATGTACTGATCAAGTTTTATTCCATCAAAGTATTCCTTAACTCCTTCTGGTTTTCGTTAATACAAGTAATGAATCTGCAATTCTAGATTATAATTTTTCTAGCAAACAAAGGATATAGGTTTGTACAGGTAGATATGTAGAAGACATATCATGTTCTTCTAAGAACACATCTATTTCATAGAGATAGTCTTTCTTGCATGATAGAATTATGTTGATGGTTGGAGACTTGTGTAATGTATCTAAGAATCTACATAAACTAGTCATAGAAGGCGTCGATGGTGAAGACTCTAAGACAGACATATTTTTGCATTTTTCCAAACTAGAAGGACTCGATGTATTTGTTCTAAATCTCTATTGAAAAGACTCAATAAAATGGAAAATCTTTTTGAATTTTTATGGACAATAAGGCTATTATTTTTTCTAAATATCCAAGGACAAGACACAACAAATGTTTTGTTCTAAGATCTAAGAAAGAAAACTATGACCCTATTATGTACAAGACGCAAAATATGATTACTGGAAAACACTGACTCTGATTACGAAAATACTATAACTCTGATATTTGTAGGACTTTGTTAGTAACACGATAGATGTATCTAATAATAACAGCTAAGACAAAGTGAAGGAAAAAGTAAAACTAAAAATAAAAATGTAAACCTGGCTCATGTGTTTGCAATCAACAGATGTGTATGCAAACTCCTGCTGTCTTTCTCCCTTCGGGAGTGGAGATGGATTTAATACCAAATAGATGGGGAGAAAGTAGTGCATGAAGGACTATCAACTATGGCAACTAGGTGGCTAGCAATAGATCTCCAAACTTTCCAATGTGATCGGCGGTTTCATGAACATGTAGGTGGCACGCCATACGAAATCAAGGCTTATGTCAACACCACGGACACGTATACTAACCTTTCAAACATGATAGGATATTCATATCCATGTAGGTGACAATCCATATGAAATCAAAGCTTTTAATCGACACAACATATCTTTCTTATAACTGAGCTACAATAGTTTGCTTCGATAACAAAGACTTGACAACCCTCAACGGGATGACATGACTTTTCAACTGAGATACATATCCAATAATAGATGGTTTGCCCTGGAAACAAAGACTTTGCAAACCTCAACGGGATGCTTGACTTTGCAAGTATTAGAACACATGAACTATTTTATCTCCTTAGTACAAGATTATTTCATATATGACATAGACGTATCTTATGGAAACTCTCTCTTTTCTGTTGCCCTCAAGCATCCATGGAACTAAAGGTATACTAAGGTAGACCTTAGATCTGTGTGTTCTTTTTTAGATAATGAATCAAATAAAAAGCTATAGTGAAGACTAAGCCAATTTTAGTTCATATACATGGAAAGGACTTAGACATCTATGTCACATGGATGAAGCTTACTTCATTAAATATTCATGGAAAATAGCTTAAAATATCCATGTTGTAGTCACAACAAGTACCTATCTAAAGTATTTCCTTACCCCATTACAACGACCTAAAAAATCGAAGAACCTATTCCTTTGGAAGAGATAAAACAAGAGCAAAAATGTTTAGCCAACAAACAACTTTATTGAAAATATGAAAAGATTACAAGAGGGGAGGGTTTTGTCCAAATAGATAGTGAATCTCTAAGTGGAGAAGATCTTCCCTCTAACTAAAGTCCTATGCGTCATTTTATAGGAGAAGAAAGGTTACTAAATAAGCTAGACCTACGGATAAACATAAAATAAAATATTACAATCCTATCCAATCCTCTAATGGATATAGATTATCCATTATGACTAGATAAGTGATATCTTTTGGTAAGGTATAATCTTATCAGTTATGACTAGATAAGCCTTATTTTTATTCACAATAGGTCCTACTAACTTGTAATGAGCCAAATAAAAACAAAACATACTAATGTTATTGGCATGTGACAACATGTTCAAGCAATTGAGTAAGTAGATTGTAAGCAGGTGCATCAACATCTTGTATGTAGGTGGATAAGCTACGCATGTTAAAAGTTGTTGAGTTAGCATCTTTAGGACAAACCTATCTAAAAGGGTAACCCACTAAAGAGGGCTTCCTTGGAGACCAGGGTAACCCAATTAAAAGGGTAACCTACTTAAAAGGATAAATCATTTGATAGGGTTTCCTAAGAGAGGAGGGTAACACACAAAAAAGAGTAACCTGCTGGAGAGGGTAACCCTTTGGAAAGGGTAATCTAGTTGAAAGTGTAACTTCTTGCACATATTATCTGACTTCATCTTTTAGATAGTAATATTGGATGGTGCGAGCAATGAGCTCACATATCCTTCTTACACCCACCAATCGATGTGCTTTTTTCTGAGGTGTGTTTGGACCTCCAAGATTCTCTTCATTGATCTGGTAAAGTAACTATTTCTGTTGGATGAATCTTCATATTTCTGGGTGGGGAACCTTCATTTGTATGATTTTGATAGATTTTGTGGTTTCATCTATTTTGAACTTATACGGTAGCTAATATTTCTTTGTTCTTTGTTGGAATTTATCCATGTGGGGATGATCGCTAGTGTAGTTCAATTTCTTCAAAATGCATCTAATTCACTCGAGAGTGAAAAATTGTGCTTCATAATATTCATCTTCAAGAAAAAGTAATGAATCAGTTAATTTCCATGGGAGTGAAATTTCTTGTCGAGCTTGGAGCTCATAGCTTGTGATTTATTCCGAATGATACAATGAAGACCATAGCATCATAGGAATCTATAAAGCATCAAATCCAGTATAGTTGTGGATTTTACCATAGCATGAATCTTTCTTAAGCTGGTTAGATTCAATCATATTGCCTAAAGGCATAACACTTGAACTCCATGAAGATATAGTACTGAAAGAAAATTTACCCGAATAGACATAAGAGTTCTTGTTGGAAATCATCGGCTAGTATAATGAAAATATAACTGAAAGGGATTCATATATTGGTTAAACTGATCTAGAGAGAAATTTACTATTCTGGAAGATAAATTTCCTGATGAGTTCAACATGGAAATCTGACTGACCAATTATTAGTTGTCTTCTCTAATATTGGATAATAGATAGAGATCATCAGCATAGATATCTCATTTTTGTTCATAAATATCTGGAGAGGAATGGTTGTCCTCCACCTATTATTCTTCACGCAAGAAGATCAATTTAATTTTGTTGTCTTTTCTAATATATATTTCTACGTGTTCATCTATTTCTTCAAAGAGGTGGACAAATTCCTTCGACTTCTTGAGTTGAGGGCAGTTTCTTGAAAAGTGTTTAAGATTTCTACAGATAAAGCAGCTGTCATTCTTCATTTTATAATTTACTAGGCTCCTTTGTCTGAAATACCTAGTTTATTTGATCACCTTAGTCATATCATCTGGAAGCATGGGTAATTTGAATCTCCTAAATGACAATATTTTGTAGGATTTGGCCTAATGACTTGAGTAGGGCAAATTTTACTTCATAACAAGATTATTCCTACTGAAATAAAGATGAAGATTTAGGATTTTATGATTCATCTTCTTCAACACATATCTCATCATGCATACATTATTAAAGACATTGAAGATAGCCTACCTTGTGTACCTTACGTCTCTACATAAGACTTCTCATAGGATTCTACTATTGGCAGCCAAATCCTCAGATATGAGATAAATGTCTTTGTCCACAATCCTAAGTTCATTCCATAAATCTCTAAGAATTTCAAAGAATCTAGACGTGCATTCCCACATTATTATGTATTGTTCTCTTTCACCCAAATTCTTTATCATCATAACAATTCTGAAGTCCTGAGGCAGAGATAGGAATGTAGAAAAGGTTTTCTTTGCCTCTGTCATTGGTTCTTGCCTCCTTTCGGGGGCTGCATAACTAGTAATCTTATATCGATTAGAAACTGATTTAGAGACCGCTAATCCGCTGAAGTGTTTCTTCAATATGGATGGACAATCCTCCACAGATAATTGGATTAATAGTTCCAAAGCATCTTCATTGTTCTTATTACATTCATAAGCATGAAAGTATTCATCTATTTTAGATCACATATTCATCGGATTAGCATTACATGACTATTTACTAATGAATATTTATGGTTAGCCATCAATGAAAAAATATGGAACTTCCTTAAATATTTCTTAACCTACATTAAAAGCAGAGTCAAGAACCTTATTTGGATCAGGATAAAGATCACGAAGAGCTTTATCTTCAGCTGGGAACAGAGAAGCTATAGTTTCCTCTAAGGCTTGTGTTGTCTTTTTGGCCTTACTGGATTTAGGAAATTCTTTTGCAAAGTGTCCTTGGTCATGTCAGATAAAGAATTTTTGCTAGCCTAGATCTTTCCTCCCAGAGGATGTGGAATCTTTGCTGATTATTATTCCTTTATCTGACGGTTTCTTATTTTTGGCATGCCTGTACTATATGTACCTCTTGTTTCTTGCTTGATGCCTTAAGAGCTGTAGAGACTCATCTATCTTAAGAACTTGATCGTCATGTATCACACTAGAGTGGTCAGTTTTTAATCTTTCATCCTTCATGATGTTGTCAAATAAAGTTTCCTTATGCTTCTCAAGATGATAAAAGTCTGTGGGAGGAGAATACTATTTTCGAATAAAATTATAATCCTTTGGAAAATCAAGAATTGGATCAACTTGACTGAGGTTGATCAAGTTAGCAGCCTTGTCATTATTCTTGACCTGTTCATCATTGTGGAATTCCTCTCTAGGGATATGAAGGATTTCATCTGAACTGGAGAAATGTGGTTCATAACTTGAGATCATCATATGTGCAGGATCAACTGGCAGGTTATTTATGTCCTTCTATTGTTCTTCGTGAACATAATTATGGACTACTCTTTAGACAGAAGGAACATCTAGCGACTTGTCATGTTCTGCAATTTTAATCTCCAAGTCATTAGCTGGGACTATTATATTTTGACTATGGATGGTAGAAGCTAATCTCAATGCTTTTCCATCAGCATCATATGGAACCCAGCTAGAATACCTTATCTTCTCAACCCATTTTTGTGCCATCTCAGCTTTTTATGCAATGGCATCTTTCCTAGACCACACAATATCAAATTATTGTTCATCATTTGAAGCTGAAGTGGATAGTAGTGATTAACGAGGTAGAGAAGATTTTCCTAATCTTTGTGAAGGATATCCAAGTGGAAATACAATGGATACTTATGTGTTTTGTAGTATAACCTAGTGGTATTTCAGATTCAGGATTTGTTCTTTAGGAGAAGACATTTCCTATTTTTATCATTTAAGAAAATATATAAATGGGGTTCCTAGCCTATATTTTTTAGATTGAATGGTCCACAACTTATGTTAGAGTGCTCTAATAAGTATGGCATATTGGGTGTATGCTTGAGCACCTCCTGAGGGGAAAACATGTGGTACTTTTGGAGCTTAGGTTAGGTTAGCCTTTTCATAGTGTTGGTTTGGTTAGAAAGCATTGGTGTGAATGGATCTAGAGAGGGATGTCACGAGCATCTAAGGGTTAACCTTAGATTTAGCACCCATTTATCCTTTTTGTTGTAGATTTTACAGCCATAATCAGTCTTCCATGGGTAATGTCCATAGAAAGGGAATTTATGCCATATCATACTATACCCCCATGATTGATGTGCTTTATTCAATCATGTTCTTTCATGAAGCCAACGTGGAACTTGAGCATGGTCCTCAGGTTCTTCACATTTGAAAGATCATCACTTAGGTTGTATATGGGGATATTGAAGGTGGTTCTACGTGGCCTTTTTAGATTGAGGTGGTCGAAATCATCAATGGACTTGAGAAGTTAAGGATAGGTTATCAACTTCTCATATATGGTGACCCACAAAGATGGGATAATGCTGACTATTTCATCCCTCGATAGGTTTCTTGGGATCTTAGTGCACTTTGTTGTTCCATCAGCTCCATGTATGATCAAGAAATGAGATTTATTGCCACTTAGAGGAGATATGTTCAAGTTATGGTTTTAAACTCATCGGCTATTTGGTAGTGCAAATTTACCTGAATGGCATCTCTCACCTATGGAGCTCTAAAAATCTAGACCCAGATCGTCAACGCTTCTATTTGATGTGGATCAAATAGTGGAATATTGATGTTGTGAAACATGGTGACAAAGACTATACCATTATCTAGGATGAACTCTAATGTATTCACATTCACATGTTGGTACTTGTTGAATCTGGTATCAAGAAAAGAAAGATTCCCACACCTGGTCGACCTTTTCTCCCTTGATATGTAAACATAATTCATACAACACCAGTATGGAGATGAGTATATCCAATTCTTTTCCACTATTACAGAAAGTCCTCTGGCATCTATAGAGATATGAACTATACCTTTGGAGTAATAAGAATAGGGTGCTGGACAAGTGTTGTGGTAGCAACATATTCCATAACTCCTTTTGGCTTTTCTTTGACCATAGAGTGGATATTTATCTAGGGATTGCATAACTTTTCAGCAATAGCTGAATAGGATTTTTATAAAGGTGTGGTAGATATTTGGTTTTGTGATGGCAACACATCTAGTTCATGTAGATAGTCAAGTTTACATGACAATCTATCACTAGGAGTGATAGACATGTTTGTCTTTACAAAAGGATTATAAAAACTAGATGACGAAGATGATAAGGACTTCGGGACAAACATATTTTTGGTATTTTTTGGACAATAAAGACTCAATATATTTGCTCTAAATTTCTAAGGACACATCAAATATTTGTTCTAAAATCTAAGAAAATAGACCACGACTCAATTATTTACAATACTTTGAATATGGTATTGGAAAAAATAGACTCTGACAACGAAAATACTGTGACACTAGTATTTACTGGATTTTATTTGTAAAACTAGGAAGTAAAAACATAGGACGGATCCATCATTAATAGCTAAGACAAAGGAAAGGAAAAAGTAAAATATAAAAATAAAAATGTAAAGTTGGCTCATGTGTTTCCAATTAGCAAATGTGTATGCAAACTTCTGCTTTCTCCATCCCTCTGGGAGTGGGGATGGCTCTGATACCAAATAGATAGGAAGATAGCGGGGAATAAAAGACTGCTGCAATAACAACTACTTGGCTAGCAGCAGAGCTCCAAACTTTCCAAGATGAAAGGTAGTTTTATGACCATATAGGAAGCACTCTATACGAAATCAAAGTTTCTATCGACCCCACAAACGCAGAGAGTAACCTTTCTAGCATTATAGGCAATTCACGTCTATATAGGAGGCAAGCCAAAAGAAATCAAAGATTTTAATTAACACACCATAGATTTGTTATGATTGAGCTGTGCATTCGGCTAAGGATGTTTTGCTTCTACAACAAAGACATAGCCACACTCAACGGGATGGTATGAATTTTTAACTCAGCTACACATTAGGTAATGGATGGTTTGCATTGGAAACAAAAACTTTGCCACCCTTAAAACAATGGATTGACTTTGAAAGTCATAGAACATATGAAATCTTTTATCTCGTTGGTACAAATCTGTTTTGTGTATGACATAAATGAGTCCTATGATGGATCTACCTAACTTGTTTCCCTCAAGCATTTGGAGAACCAAAGGTGCACTAAGGTAAACCTCAGATCTGTTTCTTTTCTCTAAGATATCTATTTATTTTGGAAAGCTATGGTGAAAACTAAGCCAATTTTGTTTCATATACATGGAAAGGCCAAAGACATCAATTCCGCATGGATGAAGCCAACTTTATTTCATATTCATGGAAAGTGCCTTCGAAGTTCTATGTTGTAGTCACAATAAGTACCTTTCCAATGTATTTCCTTACCTCACTACTCTTACCTAAAGTACCGAAGCACCTATCCCTTTGAAAGAGGGAAAACAAGATCAAGACAGTTTAGCCAACAAACATCTTAATTAAAAATATGAAAAGATTACAAGAGGGGAGGGTATCATCAAAATAAAGAGTGACTCTCTAAAGCCCTATTCTTCCTTTTATAGGAGAAGAAATCTTACAAGATAAGCTAGACCTACTGATATATATATGAACTAAAATGTTACAATCCTATCATTTCTTCAAAGGGATATGCATTATCCCTTATTACTAGATAATCCTTATCCTTGGATAAGGATAAGCTTTACCAGTTATGACTATATAAGCCTTATATTTATTTACAGTAGGCCCTACTAACATGTGATCGGCCAAATAAAAAAAATTCACTAATATTATTAGCGTGTGACGGCATGTGCAAGTAGGTAAGTCAGTAGCTTGCAAGCAGGTGTATCAACAACTTGTAGGTATCTAGCAAGAAAGTGGATAAGCCCTCATCTTCAAAGTAGTAGAGTTAGCAGCTTTAAGACAAACCTACCTGAAAGGGTAGCCCACTGAATAGGGTTTTCTTGGATATGAGGGTAACCCACTAGAAAAGATAACCCTGTTGTAAGGGTAACCCATCTTATAGTGTTTCCTTAGAGAGAAGGGTAACCCCTGAAAAAGGTAACCCACTTTGGAGGGTAACATGGTGGAAAGGGTGACCCACTAGAGAGGTTAACTATTTACACATATCATCTAACATCATATTCTAGGCAGCAATATTGGATGATGTCGGCAGAAATAAGCTCGTATATCCTTCTTCCATCCATCGATTGATGTTACTATTTTGACTGAGGTTTTCTTGTCCTTCCAAGCTTCTTTTCATGGATCAAGTGAAGTATCTCCTTTTTTGGATAATGATTCTTTGTATTCAGGTTGGGGAGCTTTCAACTGTATATTTTTTATGGTGTTTGTGACTTGATCTCTTGTGATTTCATACTGTGGTTCATATTTCTTTGCTACTCATCGGACTTTATCCTAATAGGGATGATCGTCATTGTAGTTCCAGTTTCCCTAATCCTTCAGCCAGATTTCTCCTAGAATGCATCAATTTTACTGGAAAATAAAGCACTATTCTTCATAGTATTCATCTTCCAGAGAGAGTATAGACATGCAAAATTTCCAGAGGAGCAAAATTTTCGGCTAAGCTTGGACGTCATGGCCTGTGATTCCTACAAAATGATGCACATGAAGACCATTACATCATAGGAATCTGTGGAGCATAGAATCAAGTATTCTCTTTGCTTAAACCACAACTTGATTCTCTGTAGAGATGGTTGGATTCGATCGCAATGCCTGAAGGCATCACGCTTGAACTCCATAAGAATATAGTATTGATGGCACAGGTACCATATTATCCATAGGAGTTCTTGCAGGAATTCATTGGCTAGTGCTATGTACATATGGTAGAAAGGATATTTCGAGTGTACTCAAAACGACTTCAGGATGAATCCGCCATACTTTTTTAACACTTTAAGCTCATAGAAGGTTCTTATTTCTCAGAGGATGGATGGATTAAAGGGATTCACGTACTAATTTAACAAATCTAGTAGGTAGTCTGCTATTCTAGAAGATAGTAATGCTGCCATATTGAGCATGAGTATCTAACTAGCCTATTTTTAGTTGTCTTATCCATTACTGGATATCAATTAAAGATCATCGATACAGATATCATGTTATTATTTGTATATATCTTTGGAGAAGAGAGTGTCCTAAATCAACTTTTTTTCTAGAAAAAAGACCAATTCAAGGTTATCCTCTTTGGTAAGATAAATTTTTGTGTGCCCATCTATTTCTTCAAAGAGGTAGACAGTCTTTTGACTTTTTGTCTTGAGGACAGTTTTGCGAAGTGGCCAGGACTTCTGCAGATAAAGTATCCATCATTCTTATTCTTATAATTTGCCAGGTTCCTTTATCTAAAATACTTGGTTCGTTGGATTACCCTACTGCTATCATTGGGAGGCCTTAGAAGTTTGAACCTCCCAAACAACAACTAACTTTATTTTGTCTATAAGCACAAACGAAAGTAGTTAGACTTGGTGATGTGGTCATCCTTATTGCAAGCTCGATTAAGGGCTGGATTATTTTAGATGATCTACTTCAGCACAAATATCTTCATGCATATGCTATCCAGAGCTTAGAAAATGCCTTGTCAGATGTAACCTACCAATGGGATGGTTATAGATGTGAACTTCTACTCCATAATCATCATTGTGTGGCATGATAATATTTTTACAGTGATGATGTGAAGGCTTATTTTAGGATGGGATCTCCGTAAAAATCAAAGTATATCTTCGACATCTTTTGGATGTGGATATCAATGACATTTCTATCAAATGATAGGCACTTTATCTCGAAGAGCTATTGTCGGAGGTTTTCTTATCACTATCCTACGTCTTTACAGAAGACTTAATTTTGGATCCTGATGTTGAATGCAAAAACATGGGACATTAGGTAAGTATATTTATCAGAAGTGCCAATAGCGTTCCACCATTCTTTGAGTATGCCAGAGAATCTGGATGTGAATTTTGAGAGTATCATTTATTTCTCTCGTTCAACCAAATTCTTTATTACCATCAAAGTGTAGAAGTTTTAGATCCTCTGGGGCCAAGCTAAAACTTGACGGCGTCGATATTGAAGGTGTGAAATCTAGTTCCACGGTTTTCCTTGCTGGTGTACTTGGATTTGGCCTTATTTCTGGGATTGAACTACCCGTCATTCTATCTTGGTCATTGACAACTTTGAAGAACTCTAGTTCCTTGGTATGGTTCATGTATATCGGTGGATAAACTTCTTCTGGAGATCTAATTAAGGATTAAAGAGTGATCTCAATGTACTCTCATGAATCGATAGAATACTTGCCATCCTCCACATATTTACTAGTTGGATAGCTATCGATTGTGTCAGAATGTGCATCTGTATTAGGAAGACTTTCATTACTTAAAATAGGACTAATGGGGTCAGTATCCTTGATCCTTTTGATGTATTTCAGAGATTCTTCTACTGTATCAGGATTTACTATGGCTTGTAGATATAGAACTATATCATCATTGATGCTCAAGCCATAAAGATTTGGGATGAGTTGATCTGAATTAGTATCTGGATCACATTAGGACAACAACCACCTATGATTGAGAAGAGCATAGTTTAGAAGGGTGTTCTATTCTTTATCTTTGTATGACATTTCTAGCTTTTGGATTATCAAATTTTCATATAGGAAGGTGATCTCATGCTCTGAGATTATCATGGTCTCTTTGTCTGTATCTAATTGCATCTTTTGTTTGGACAATTTTTTAGTGGCATGGGCTTTTCTCTTTGCAGCAATGGCATCTTTTCTTTCCCAAGAAAGGTTAGCAATGCCGAACTCCAGTTCATCTTTGAGATCCCTAGGATTGTTAGGATGATGAAAAAGGCATATGGAAAGCTTTAAGAAGGAGTGGGAAATATATAACACATCTTTGTTGGAGAGTATGTATGGGGTGACATAGGGAATAAAGTTGGCTTTGTTAGTGAATTGTGGGTTCTCTGGGATTGAAAGCCAATGTATTTCAGGTGCTGTATTTGTTCTTTCAGAAAAGCCATTTCCATTAGATATTGTCGAAGAAATGTGACAGTGAAGTGCCTGACGGACATATATCATATTGTTTTGGGTTGGAGCCTAAGTTCCAACTATCGAATAAGTCAATCATACTGAGTAGATGCTTGTTCTGCTCTTTTGTTAATTCCCTCAACTTTTCTTACCAACTTGATTTGTGAGTGAACAATATTCTTCCTGGGTTGGTTAGTTTTTGACAACATCCTGTTCTGATACATTGCATTTTTAGGTTGCCGGTTCAGTGTTGCTTCTGTGTCACTGAGGGGCATTATATCTGCAGATAAAAGTATAACGGTTTTCGCTAGTATCTTTAGAGCTTGGTTCAGGTTATACTTTACAAAGGGTTTGTTTGGTGGAAAGTCATTTGAGTGACTGGTGCGTACGGGGGACATCATAAGAATATTAGTTGCAGGCTTTCTATCTATGGGTCTGGGTGTTTTATTTTTTGGTAGAGTGGGTAAGGTATCTCCTTGTCACATGTGGCATCTGCAATTCGACATCTACGGATAGTGTCCGGAGAAAGGATATTTGTACCACATAGTATATCAACTGTCATGATTGAAGTAGTGTATCCAATCATGATCTTCCATACAGTTGCTTAGGAATCAGTGTAGGAATTTTGGGTTACCGACTAGTGGGAGGTCGTCGAAAGGTTGGTACATGTCAATTGAGAAGGTCGTTTTAGGAGGCATCTTTCGGTGTGACCGGTTGAAGCTGATCATAATGGTATTGTGACAACTATTTGAAAAATATGGTTTTATGGACTGGAGAAGCTGAGGATGGTGTCTCAACTTCTCGTAGTTTGAGACCCATGAGTCTGGGAGTACTTTGACCGACTCATCTCTTGGAATTTATCTTAGGATCTGTTAATATTGATTGGTTCGATTAGTGGCATCTATGTTTATGAACAAAGTATTTTTACCACCTAGAAGGGATAGATCCAAAGCATGATTGTTAACTCTCCAAGCTACCTAGTAGTGGAGAGTTGCCTGAATGGCATCTTTGACCTGCGGAGCTCCAACAATCTGTACCTGGATCTTTAACGCATCCATCAGAATTTTGAAGTTGGGAAATATAGTGACAAAGACTTTCCTAACATTCAATGTGATTTAAAAATTTCTTAAATTAATGTGTTGGTATTCATTATATCTAGTATAAAAAGGGAAATATGCACCACTAATATCTGGCATTTCCCCACGGAACCACAAACCTAATTGTAGGAATATTGCTTCTCATGATTGAAAAGGAAAATACAGTTAAAGAAGTCATAGATGAAGATTTACCCGTGAAAATATGAATTCAATCCTTTGTTATCTTTTACGAGTGAACAAATTGCTAAAAACCCAATAGAGATTCAAAACATAGAGTATTTTTGAACTACATAATGTCTGGTTCTCGAATAACCCTATCAATTACTATTTATAGTCTATGGATTTAAAGACAAAATTTAATTGGAAGAGAATCTCATCCATTGGTATATAGTGGACTCAACGGCTCATCTACTAGGAGACAGTCGGTGCCTTCTTCCATCGTGTTGATATAGTGAATATAGCAAAAAATTATTTAAAGATGCATAGAACGAGGGACATCCTATCAAGTGGTCGATGGTGTATTCTCTTCTCCATCGGATGGCTTCTTAACTTAGATCATTTATCTTAAGGTCAACAGCATAGTCAATGTCCTCCTATTGAGTCATAAACGGTCCATATTAAATCCTTCACTCAGCTTCTCTAATATATGACATTATTTTTAAGCGTACATTATTGGCGATTTTTGAGACCTTGAAGACCCGTATTATATATCTTATACTTGGTCTTTTCAGCTGATATTCACTCTTTCCTTGTCCTTGAAACTTTCTTCCAAATTAACTCAAAATAAAATCAAACATAACATAATTTAATTAAGAACGTACAATTATTCATTTTTAAAAGAATCAAATGTGTCGTAGGAAGTCGGTACATTAACACCCTTAACCTAGAACATTAACTTTTCCTCAAGCAACAAAATAATACAAAACCATGAAGACAACAAGATTATAAAGAATATTCCCGCATACTAAATGATTGTACTTGACCCCATCAGTATATTAAAACTCAACATTAACTAATAGGGATCCATGTTTGGCATTATGATACAAATCAGTAACCTTGTAAACATATATAGTGGTCCACCTAATAATAAGCAATTAATAGTTCTATCCACATGCCTTTCTCCAAAGAAGTTCCACATCCAAAATATCAAATTAGTTTAGGACTGAAATCAAATTTCTTACTCTCAAATTAAATTTCAAATAACGCATATATGATTCCATGGCTTTCCCTTACTATTCTACTCCAGTTTTTTAGAAGGTTGACCAGGATATCTACTAGACTTTTCCTATCTTTTAATAAAGGCTTAGGTGCAGGTATGATATATTTGGGGATTAGTTAATCAACCCTCGTTGACATCTATTGACTTTTATTTCCTATTACGCCTAATTATTTCCTATTATTCACCCTTTTCTCCCAATTGTTTTCATGGAAAGATATAGAAACTCTTTTGATTCAACATCCATTAACCAACATCATAAAGTTTTGCAGTATCAACAATAATTCTTAATTAATTGCTACAGTAGTATCTATGTTAGTAGTTTCTTTCATGGTCTGTCCGTGGTGGTATCCTAAGTAGATTTAGTCATCACAAGAATAGTGTTTAGGGCCATCTCCGTACTTGGGACAACTCTTAACACTTTTGAATATGTACCTTCTATGGTTTGACAACTAGACCCAAGGACAAGAGGAAATGGTTTGTGTACTCTTAATTTGAACTTGGTCTCATGTTTAGAATTTGAAATATCATGATTCTTTGATGCATAACATGTTCATCAATTCTAACCAGGACTGGATCTTGAGATTGTTCACACAACCTTATGAGAGGGCTAGGTAATGAAAGAGAAATGAATGATTTTATTAGTTGATTCCTTGTCTCCTTAGCTATGATCATACCGAAATGCATATTAAATACCGACCTCAATTTGGACACTATGATTGATCTCTTATGTATAACTAATTTTCCCTTCCATAAGACTTGATATATACCACACTACTGCCCACTAGAACTTATCAATGAAGTTTAAGGTTCCTTTGTGGGTTTTCTATTTTGAATTTTTGACTTTGCCAGTTGACCCTTAGTTATTACTTGAGTTAATCATAGGTGTTGATTTTCCATATCTCTTATTTTATGGTGAAAATATGCAATTTTGGTAGGTGGAACAAAAGCAGGCCCATAGAAGAAGCTCTTAATTGTTGGACAAGAAATAACTATTGAGACTCCATGAATCAGGACTTTAATCATGTGTGGCATCTACTAAACCTTTTTCCCCCCTTTTGAAACAGATGTCCGTGGTGGCAAAATAGTTTGCGTAGAACTCATGCACCCTAACTGGTTAGTAGTATCATAGTTCTATGTTATTTCACCTTAAACTATAATGATTGATCAACTTTTGAATTTCAAAATATTCAGACATCTCTAGCAAGAACATCTGAACCTCCTCAACAAATGGCGTTTTAATATTTTACTTTGTGTTCATCGTCAAGCCATCTTAGTAATACTTCTAAGAGCACTTTATTTTCAACACATTGCATCCTAAAACCTAGAGTTTGTTACTTGATGACCTTATGGAAAAAAGATTTTTATTCCTATTTTGTTTTTTCAGTGGCATCATTATCAGCAGTTAAACTTCAGATTTCAAAACTATACTCACTGACAAAGGATTTTTCTCCCTCATCTGACTAGCAAAAAAATTGTTTTTATTTTACAACTTGTCAAGTATGGCAGATTAGTACTTCCACGATTTATCTAACCTCCAAGTATGGTTGATAATGCTCAAACTACATCTCTCAGACGAGAATGTAAGCGATCGTTGTCAATATATAACCCACCTATGTTGGGGTCGAATCCCACAGGGAATATGGTGTGTTTTAGAGTTATCTGCGGGTTAATCAACTAATAGTTATTAGTTTCCTGTGAATAGAGGTTTTTAGAAAGGTAACAAATAATTACTTCTCAATTCAGTGTTTGAAATCAATATGATAAGGAAAACAAGAGTTATGTTCACTATGGGTGTTGGGATTTGGCATACGCTAGTAATGGTTCAAGATTCTTGTGGCAGGTAGGAACAGAAGACTATCCTTGTCAAAGTTAGGTCGAATTGTTTGTCAGCCTATTTAGACATTTAACCACCTAATTCTCTCAAACATAGGGAATTTATATTTCATAACAGGATGTTATCTCAAGTTAATTAATCTTGTTACAACATTAATTATTAAATGGAAGTTTGATGCATCCAAGTCCCTGTTGATAATTCCCTTCTTACTAGGGTTGATTTCTTATCTCAAACAAATCAACAGTAAGCAAGGCCTATTGTTTGCAACTAATAGTCAGAGTATAAAATAATGGAATTAACAAGAAGTTTCTACCACCATTAGAATCTTAAAGACTTAGTTATGTTACAAACCCAAACCCATAGATCCCACAACTCGGGTTAAGGGAATTTAGCTGCTTATAATTAAATAATCAAGACAACAAGTTGAATTCATAGATTGATATATGAACTTACAGAAATTTGAATAGCAACAAGTGTTTCTCAGATTTGATTCACAGTAGAAAATTCCAAAATAATTATAATAATCTCTCCAAAAATAATTGTAAAGTTCAAGTCAAAAAAATAAAGAGAAGAGATTCTCAAAACATCAGTTCCCCCCCTTTTATTAGAAAACCCTAACATATGCTTTAATTCCACAAGCCCAATTATGGAAACAAAATCATAGATCATAGTATTTTCTGGGATAGGCGACGACGTGTGTGACGACTTATCAGGAGTCTAACGACTTATCAGGAATGTTGTCAGCTCCTCTTCACTTCTGACAATCTCTACCTTAGGTTGACGAAAAGATATGACATCTTATCAGACATGTGATGACTTAACAGAATTGTCGTCTCTTCATCAATTCAAATCTCATTCCCTGCCTAAGACTAATGACGAGCCTGATGGCTTATCATACTTCTGACGGCCAATCACAGATGTCGTCTGAATTCTAGTTGAAGCTTATTCTCTATCTAAGGCTGCCGGAAACTTTGATAGCTTATCACAAGGCTGGCAACTTATCAGATAGGTCTTCTGCTATACTTCCCTCTCTACATGCTCAGAAATCAGCTCTTTCAATTCTATTATTGTTGGTTCTCTTCCATCTTATCTTTTACTGCAATATCGAATAGAAAACAATAAAAAACAACAAAATTAGCTTAAGACTCTGCAATTATTCTTAGTTAAAAGCCTCAAATGTGTTAGCATCTTCTCACACATAAGCACCCTCAACTTAAAGCAATTGCTTGTCCTCAAGCAACTAAAACACAACCAAGAGGATACAGAGTACATTTGACCATCAACTATCCAAAGTATCTCAAAACATCTTCACCATCTCCAAGGTCAATTAATTTAAAAATAACCACTGTGCATATTATTGAAGAAAAAAATGTGACACACAAGAACCAAGATATGGCATCAATTCATCAACAAAAACTATGCATGTACCAAGATTACACAATCAAAACCAGTTAGCAACTAGCAACATAACCAATGTTCCCTCACTACAAAGAAGTCCCACTCCACTTATATCAGATATATCATATATAACTATGGGGACAATCAAATCACACTTACTCTCTGGATGAAGTTCCAATCAACGAATGTCAAATACCATTGGCTTGACCTTATTTTCATTACCAAGATTTTCAGACAGGCCAGCTAGGATCACTATAGGTCTTCTCTTAATCTTGTAATGTAGGCTAGGGGCTGGTAGGATACTCGATCATCCAAGATATCCTCATTAGGAAATGTATCATTTACCTTTATTTCATCACTAGCTGCTTGCTCACCTTCCATTCTAGACAGATGATCTACAACTTAGTCTTTAAAACCCTTCCTATCTTTAACTTCAAAGTCAAATTCAGGTAGCATCAACACCCATCTAATCAACCTTGGTTTTGTATCTTTCTTATCCATCAAATAACTCAAGGCTGCATGGTCATTGTGGACCACCACCTTGGTCCCACGCAGGTAAGCCCAAAATTTCTCAAAAGCATATACTACAGCCTGGAGTTCCTTTTCAGTGACGGTGTAGTTCTTTTGTGCTCCATTCAGTGCTTTACTGAGATAATATATTGGATGAAATAGTTTGTCCTTCTTTTGTCCCAATACAGCACCAAGGGCAACACCTCTTGCATCACACATGATCTCTAATAGTTTTGACCAGCCCGGTGCAACAATGATAGGGGCCTCGATTAACTTATTTTTTAAGGCATTCAAATTTCTTCAAGCAATCATCATCGAAGGAGAATTCCACTACTTTCTCAAAAAGTTTGCAAAGTGGATTTACAACATTTAAGAAGTCTCTTATAAACCTTCGTTAAAAGCTAGCATGTCAAAGAAAGCTACGCACTCCCTTCACTGAAATGGGAGGTGGTAGTTTCTCGATAACTTCAACCTTGGCTCAATCAACCTCTATCCATTTTATTGAAATTTTGTGCACGAGAATGATCCCCTCCTTTACCATAAAGTGGCATTTCTCCTAATTAAACACCAAATTGAATTCAACGCATAGTTGCAAGTCCATACTCAGTTTTGCCAAACACAAGTCAAACGAATCTCCCATCATAGATAAATCATCTGTGAATACCTCTAAGTTATTCTCCACTATATCTGAGAAAATAGACATCATGCATCGTTCAAAAGTAGCCGGTGCATTGCATAGCCCAAACAGGATCCTCTTAAATACAAAGGTGACATATGGGTATGTGAATGTCATATTCTCCTGATCTTCAGGATCAATACAGATCTAGCTATATCTATAATAACCATCCAAGAAGAAATACCACCCCCTTCTAAACAATCAATTAAGCATTTGGTCTATAAAGGGCATCGGGAAGTGGCCTTTTAAAGTCCATGAGTTTAGTTTGCGGTAGTCCATGTAAACTCTCCACCCAGTCATACGCCTGAGTGGAATCAACTCATTTCTTTCATTTGCAACAACAGTCATGCCTCCTTTACTGGGCACATATTAAACTGGGCTCACTCATTTACTGTCATAAATCGGGTAAACCACTCCTGCATTAAACCACTTAGTAATTTCCTTCTTAGCTACCTCTTGCATTGGTGGCTTAAGATGGCACTGGTGCTCAATGGTTGGAGTACAATCTTCCATAAGTTGTTTTTTATGCGTGCAGATGCCAAGGGAAATATGAATAATATCTGTGATAGTCCATCGTATTTCTCTTTTTCACCTGTGAAGTACTGAAATAAGTGTTTCTTCCTGCTGCTCACCTAAATCAGCTGCAATAATAATGGGTAATGTGTTTCTATTTCCCATAAACACGTACCTTAAATGCCCTGGCAGTTTCTTCAATTACAATATCGGTGGCTCTTCAATGGATAGCTTAGCCAGTGGTGTTGGTCGATTAGCAAGATCAAGATCTAGATTCTTAGGAGAATAAGAGTATGAAACCATTATTGACAAAGAACAAATAGTAACTTCATACTCTTCAATACCTTCACAATCAAAATTCATCAGAACTGCGGCTACAGGCTCGACAATAAGTTTCTCCTCTATTGACACCTCATTCTCATCCTCATAATATACATCAACAATTGAGAACACACTCATTTCTTTATGATGCTTTATTGATTGGCACACATCAAATCACACCACCTCATTATTTATCGTCAATAAGAGCTTATTAACTCATAAATCAATCAACATACTTTCGGTTGTGAGGAAAGATCGACCCAAGATTATAGGCACCTCAAAGTACATCTCATAATCCAAAATGATAAAATCCACAGGAAATATAAAGTTATCTACCTTCACTAACATATCATACAAAATACCAATAGGTTGTTTTACTGACCTATCCACCATCGCGAGTCGCATGTTGGTGGGTGTGGGATTTCCTAAACCTAACTTTTTATATACATCCCGCGACATCAGATTAATGCTCGCTCCCAGATCACATAAGGCCTTACCAAATTCCAGAGACCCAATCGTACAAAGAATAATGAATACTTCTCGGTCTGCGTTATTCTGCACCAAGGACCTTGTAGAAATAGTTCTATAATAATGGACATTATCCTTCGGTTCATAGCTCACCTTTTTTTTCTTCGTCACAAGGTTCTTCATGAATTTAGCATACCCTGTCATTTGCTCGAGTTACTCCACCGAAGGCACACTTATTGTTAACTGCTTCAACATTGCCATGAATTTACTAAATTTTATGTCATCAACCTTCTTCTTCAATCTTTGAGAAAAAGGAGGTGGTGGTCTTGGGAGAGTTTTCACCAGTACTTCCTTTTCCTTCTCTTTTTCTTGTTTCGGAGCATCATCAGAACCATCCAACTTCCCAGACTCCACTGGACATTTTTCTTTGGTTCATCATCTACTTCAGCCACATCATTAATCAAACTTTTGCCCACAAAAGGGCCAGGTAGTATTTTACCACTCTTAGTGGTAATTTCCATACATGAGCCATCACTTCATGAATTTTGAGTTGTATCACTTGGTAACATTCGACTCTTCTTCTGGTTCAGCACTTCGAAGAGTTTGCTCATTTTCTGTTCCAGCTGTTTAATCAAAGTGGAGTACGAATTTACCAAATGACTCATAGAGTACAAATCGGTCTTTATGGTAGTCACCCCTAAGTTGGTAGCCTCCACTCCCTTTAATAATTTAGCCATCATGTCCTCCAGGGATATTTTTATAGAACTTGTTGTAGCAGCCTTACGATTTCTAGGAGGGATATATAACCCGCTCCTATCATTATTGCTCCTCCAGTTACTTTGCTTCTGGTTCTTATATCTAGCCTTGTCATAATAAGTCCGACCTTAATTTCCTTGGCTATTACCTCAGAAACCCCCTGATTATTTACATAGTTCACCTCTTCTTCTGAGTTAGACTCCATTTTGCTCTGCAATCCCACAGCCTTCACTTTCTCAGTTTTACCTAATAGTAAATGGTTGGTTAGCAAGTCCATCTTCATTTTAAGGTGATCCATCTCTTGATCATGCTCCTTGTCTCTTCTTCATTTTTTTGCAGTCATACCAATAGAAATAGTAGGGCTTGCTATCATAGAGTCCCTAGTATGCCATGCCTGACTCTGTTTCATCATTCTCTCAAGAATTTCTGAAGCCTCTAGGAATATAAGATTAACAAATGAACCACTAGCAGCATTATCTACAATCTATTTTATCACAGAGTTAAGAGCCCTGTATAAAGTCTTCATCAAGAGTATGTTTGTCATGTTGTGGCTCGGATACTGCGTCAGTTTTTTATAAATCTCTCCCACCTTTCATGCAAGGCTTCAGTTGGGAGCTATCTAAAGTTGCTGATCTTATCCCTCAACTGTAGCCTCCTGGAAGGTGGAAAGAACCTTTCTAGGAAAGTTTATTTCAACTACCTCCAGTTGGTTATAGAATTGGGTGTCAGCTCATTAAGCCACAATGTTGCCTCCACTGACAGAGACAATGAGAACAATCTCAAATGAATAGTATTCAGACTCACTCCTGGGTTATCAAAAGATTTACAAATGGAGAAAAAGTTCACTAGATTCAAGTTTGAATCATCTCAAGAAAGGCCACCAAACAACCCCTTCAGATTAAGAAGTTCAATCATAGTACTCATAATGTTGAATTTTGCGGCTAGTGCTAACAGTGGAGGAATAATTGTACCCGTTGCACCTGCTCCATCAATTCTATCATTATTATCATTGAAGTTATATTGGATAGGCTGGTGATCTTGCTCTCCTTAGAACGAACGGTTCCTGTTAGTGTTATGCTATACTGGTGCAGCTATTTGCTCTGCATGCCTTGGGTTACTAGGGTTTAGCAACTCCTCTTCTCCCAAGTCATCATCCTTAGGATTTGGATGCCGTACTTGTTGACCATTATTCTGGACATTCACCTGAGCTCTAGCCAAGGCTACTAACCTGTCAGCCTCCTGCTGGTCTGCCATTCTGCCGATTAGTTGCAGTTTCGGATTAAATGGTAATAATGGTTCTCTAAAACTTTAGGTTCTTGGAATTCACCAAAAAAGTCCTGCAGTAAACAAAAACAACAAATAAATGTAAAACTAGGAAACTTGACTAACAGTCAATTAGCGCACACAACTTAAATTTACAATTGTATTCCCCAGCAACGGTGCCATTTATAATAACTCTTAAACTACACCTCTATCACAAGAATTTAAGTGATCATTGTGAATATATAACTCAACTTGGTTGGGGTCAAATTCCACAGGTATTGTGGTGTGAATTTGAGTTATCTGCGGGTTAGTCAACTGATAATTATTAGTTTCCTGTGAATGGGGGTTTTTGGAAAGGTAACAAATTATTACTTCTCAATTCAGTGTTTGAAAATAATATGATAAGGAAAACCAGAGTTATGTTCACTATGGTTATTGGGATTTGACAGATGCTAGTAACGGTTTAAGATTCTTGTGGTAGGTAGGAATAGCAGACTATCCTTGTTGAAGTTATGTCTAAATGTTTCTCAACCTATTTAGACATTTAACCACCTAATTCTCTTGAACTTAGGGAATTTATATTTCATAAAAGGATGTTATGTTACGTTAATTAATCTTGTTACAAAATTAATTATTAAATGGAGTTTGATGCTTCCAAGCCCTTGTTGATAATTCACTTCTTACTAGGGTTGATTTCTTATCTCAGGAAAATCACTAGTAAGTAAGGTCTATTGTTTGCAACCAATAGTCAGAGTATCAAATAGTTGAATTAACAAGAAGTTTCTACCACCGTTAGAATTTTGAACACTTAGTTACATTACAAACCGAAACCCATAGATCTCATAACTCGGGTTAAGGGAATTTAGCTACTCATAATAAAATAATAAAAACAAAAAGTTGAATTCATAGTTTGATGTATGAACTTACAGCAAGATGAATAGCAACTAGTGTTTCTCAGATTTGATTCACAGTAGAAAATTCCAAAACAATTGTAATAATCTCTCCAAAAATAATTGTAAAGTTAAAGTCAAAAAACTAAAGAGAAGAGATTCTCAAAATGTTAGTTCCCCCTATTTTATTAGAAAACCCTAACGTATGCTTTAAATACTTCAGCCTAATTATGGAAACAAAATCATAGATCATAATATTTTCTTAGACATGAGACAATATGTGGGATGGCTTATCAGGAGTCTGACGTCTTATCAGGAATGTCCTCAGCTCCTCTTTACTTTTGACAATATCTATCGTAGGTTGACGATGAGACATGATGGCTTATCATACATGTGATGACTTATCAAAAGTGTCGTTTCTTTTTCACTTTAAATCCCATTCCCTGCCTAAGCCTGACGACGAGCCTGACGACTTATCTCACTTCTGACGTCCTATTACAAATGTCGTCACGAGTTCTAGCTGAAGCTAATTCTTTGTCTAAGGTTGACGGTAAATCTAATAGCTTATCACAAGGCAGACAACTTATAAAATAGGTCATCAGCTATACTTCCCTCTCTACTTGCTTAGAAATTCACTCTTTTACTTCTATTATTGCTGGTTCTCTTGGATCTTGTCTTTTACTGCAATATCGAATAGAAAATAATATAAAACAACAAAATTTGCTTAAGTCGTTGCAATTATTCTTAGTTAAAAGCCTCAAATATGTTAGCATATGCTCACACATCACTGGTTTATCCATAATTTTGTGAGTAGTGATGTCCTTTTTTGGCTTTTTATTTTGCCCTTTACATATGGGTTGAAACTTAGGAGGCATAGCTACATGTATAGAAATATGTTTAGTAACGAAAAAATATGTACAAACAAGAATAAAATGTAAGTGTTTCAATTGTAGTTTACCTTATTCACATTTCTTGGATTTTACAATCCAGCTTAAATAGTTTAGAAGGTGCTAGATTATGGTAATATTGATTGGTATGCAGCCTTGGTGAAGGTCCATCGGTTCTACCATCGCACCGATCTAAAATAAAACTAGAAAGTAGGTGCTAGATGATGGTGAATTCAATGGTCTGTTGGATATATCATCACACCTATACAAAACCAGTTTCAATAGTTTACACCTATACTACTCAACAAATACATTAACAATGTTCAAGAATAAAATATATTCTAAAAATCATGGTACAATAATGAAACATAGGTTTCTCCCATTAATGATGGATTAATATTGCGACATGACTTGGGTATCTTGAATTCTCAATCTTTATCAAGATACATAAATGTTAAAACCTTTAATTCTATAGGATCTCCTACATTCTATTTTACCCATTAATTGTTTACTTTAAACAACTTTCCATCTTTGTTTTCCAATTCTACTACTTGGGACGAAAACAATTAAGTGACTTTGAATGACCCTGATCATTTTGATTTTTCTTGACCGAAAAGAACTCTAGTCATGAGTTAAAAAATTAGACCAAGTATCTAATTTTAAATTCTCTCTTCACAATTCTCTTTTCAAGGTACAATTTCATTCTCTCCTTATGAAGAGAAGCCTTATCATAAGCTCGTAGCATGAATTCATTCATTTCATTTAGTTATCCTTTCCTCAAATCCACAACCTTGGTCAAACTCAAATTTAGCTTTTTGAGTGACCATAGGGACTTCTACTCATGGTCTACTGGCAGATGACAAGCTTTACCAAATACAAGTTTGTAAGGAAATATACTAATTAGCATTTTACAAACCCAATGTACATCTTTAAGTTTACAAGCCTAACTACTTTAGTTAATGTTTATTGACTTAGCTAGAATTATCTTGATTTCTTGATTTGATACCTCCACTTTACCACTGGTTTGTCGGTGATAGTTGTAGTCACCTTGTGTTGATTCACGTCATACTTAGCTAAAAGTGTACAAAACACCTTATTGCATAAATGTTACCTCCCACAGTTATAACTACTTACAGAGTCCTAAACCCCAAAAAACTATTCTTTGTTATAAATGCAAACATAATTTTACCATTATTTTTATACAAAAGCCATAGGCTTCACCTATTTTTATACATAATCCACCACCACTACTTAAAGGAAAACATCCCGTAGTGGCATGCAAAAGTAGTCTTCTCCTAATATTCAGGTGAAACAAGGATTTGGTTTTATCATGAATAACCATCCAAGAATTAATACCAACCTCTCCAAGGCAACCTATTAAGCATTTGATCCATGAATGGCATTGGGAAATGATACCTAAGAGTCCATGATATTTATATTTCTGCAGTCCATACAAACTAACCAACCAGTGACTGGCCATAGTGTAATTAACTCATTTCGGTCATTAGCTACCATCGTTATACTTCTATTTTTTGGGACACACTGCACAGGACATACTCCTTTGATATATGATACTGGGTAAACAACACCCACTTTAAGCCATCTGATTTTTTCCTTCTTCATCAATTATTACATTGGTGGATTAAGTCTCCGCTGTTGTTCAATGATAGGAGTGCACTATTCTTCCAATTAAATCTTTTGTGTACAAAGATGATAGAATTTTTATAATATTTGCAATTATTTACATATTTATTACACATAAACAAGTTCTTCATGTACCATTCTACCAAATTAGTAGCAATAATTATATGCATGGTGTTATGATAACCGAAATAAAGAATATCAAAAGTTTCTAGACAATTTCTTAAGCTCCAACATAGGATTTTCCTCTATTAATGGGTTTGCTTGGGGATTAGGGCAGTTTTTCAAACCCAAGTCCATCTTCTATGGGGAATAAGAATACAACCCCATTCCAACCAAATCATTAACCATCTCCTCACAACATTGATGTATTCACCATTGAAATTAATAACCATTGTAGCTAAGGTTTTCATAATAAACCTTTTTTCAATGGACACCTCAAAATGAATTTTATCAACCATTTCTATAACGGAGACACCATTCGTGTATTAATTGCTTTATTGATTGACATATAGTTTACTTAATCTCTTTATTTTTTAATTTAAATTTTAGGCCATTGCTCACCATATCTACTAACACTTTTTGGTAGCTAAGAGTGTTTTACCAATGATTTAGGGTGCTTTAAATCCACTTAGTAATGGAGGACCACAAAAGTCTGCCAAAATATAAAGTTCTCAACTTTTACTAACACGTCCTATAATATCCCTGCTAGCCTTTTGATCGAATTGTCAACCATCAATAGACACACAATCATCGATTAGGGGGCTTCAAAGCCCATATATTGATCGATATCTAGCGACATCAAATTGAAGCTAGAACCAAGGTCTCATAGAGACTTTAGCAAAGTTGACTAAGCCAGTTAAACAAGGAATAGGTATTATGATTATTTCATGTTGAAACCCCTAGAGCTGCACATAGGTGATGACCAGTTCTTTACCAATTATGAGGTGCTGGAAACACAAAGGCATTACAGGAAAGAACAATACAAGATTTTTATGTGGAAACCCAACATGGGAAAAAATGCGACTTGCCATCAAAAGCACCAAAACAGTCTATTATAACCAAACTATTAATTACACACTCAACTGTGAGCCAAAAACTAGGTCCCGCTTACTTGAAATACCTCAATTGCAAGCATATCTTGACACCTAATCCAAGTTTCCCTTTAAAACTAGTTAACTCTAACTAACTACAATATCAGGTAACTCTACCTAAGAAACTCTCTCAATAGAAATCACTACTATTATAATACGAGTAGTTCAACTAAAAATCATTACTAACTCAAGAACCATTTCATTTTAAGCACACATAAAGCTTAGAACTTGAGCAGTATTGAAATAGGATTTCACTACCTCTCTTTATTCTTTGTAATTTATGCAAAAACTAATTGTTGAAGAGGCATCTCTTTCCTTTTATAGCTTGGTGATGATTAGGGCTTGAAAGGTCATTGCACCAACTATCCAAGTAAGTTCAAAATTGCATAAAATAGCACCTGCAGGTTTGTTACAAAAAATGAAAAAACTTTGCAGAAGGCGCATGCCAACTGTAATGTACCTTGCACATCTAGGGACCTGGTCCCTTGTAGTTTAGCTTCTCATTATCAAAAATACAAATAGCAATTTTCCCTCTTTTTGAGGATGACAAACTAATCCATACAATTTTATCATAGTGCACATTAATCACATTTAATTAGAGTGATTATCACCCGAGGATAAATGTTCCCCTTATCATCGTGCTTCTTTTTTTATCATGCAACACAAGGATATGTTCCCTTATTGTCATTTGGTAGCAAGAACTTCAACCGGTTATTATTCACCTTCAATTTATTCATTTGTATTTCTTCAGAATTTTCTCCCACCTATCATCATCCATTCTTTCAGTCATCTATTTTGTACATCATAAACTTTCACTTTCCTCATGCCATTCACATTCACCTAGAATATCTAAACAACTGATATTGAGTCTATCCCTACTCTGATACTCAGTATTTTTATACCTTTTTTAGCATCATTTAACAGGACTAACAGTAAACCAAGAATAAATTAACAATACATTAGTTAGCTCATGGCCACTGGGGCAACACTAACATGAAGACAGCTTTAAAGTAAAGGGAACAAGTTAAGCACCCAATAAGAATATATTATTTCATAATCAGTGATTAGTACATGTATAATTATGCTATAAAAATGTAAAATAACTTTTATCAAAAGTCAAATACAGGATTAAGACAAAACTAGCACTAGGTAGGCCTAGGGACAGGGATAATATGATTTAGGTATAAGGAGATTTTTCAGAAATGTACTTGACAGACCTCTCCATTCTTAAATTTCCAACATAGTGAGTATCCAACAATTGCATGGTGAGATCCTGCACTTCAATATTTAGTTCTATATCTTTACCACTCAGTTTAGCCACTTTGCCCTAGAGTTTCATATTTTTAGTTGCAAGTTCATTATAAGCCCATGGTTCTTCAGATTACAAGTTCTAAATCTTTGACCTCAGATGCAGTGTCTTAGCATCTTTAACATGCAACATAATTCTTAGCACCTTCATTTACTTTAACAACCTTTCTTGACCAACTAATAATTTAAGTATTTGAGACGTAGAAACAACTTTGTTTTTAATACATTTATTTTATACAAGAGATTTTAGGATGCTCATTTATTTGGGTCTTCCAGGTGTTCCTTTAGTTTTACTCACATTAAAATATTTGAAGACCTACTTACACAAGTACCCATAGGTCATTACATGTTTCACATTTACTTAAGAATTACTTTTTTCATGTGGTCGATCATTAGAGCAGAAAGACTGATCAATTTAAAAATGCTTAGGTATTCTATCAAAAATAGATCAAAACCTAATGCAATTCTAGTTTTTATTAATATCAGTAACAGGAAATTGTTAATTAATTTAAATACAAGTCAAAATTCATATTTTAGGAACTTCGTTTTCACAACCGCTCGAGATATTCCTCCCATTTTGGAGGAACTGATCATAAACTCAGCTGTGGGCTATTTCTTTACATGAAAACTAACTCCAATAACTTGTACATCTAAGATTTTTCCTAGTACTTCCACATCCAAATAAATAGACTTTCTAATTTGTATAGTGATTTCTAATTTTGAGCTGTATAGTCTAAGGACCTAAAATCTTCTCTAATTTCTATTTTTTTGCTTTTCAAATCATGCCTCCTAGATGATCTGAAGCTCATAAAAACTCTTCTGTCCCAACTAAGGATAATATTGATGGGACATGTTCTACTTATGGGGTTCAAACTCAGGTATGGGTTCCAATGCCTGATTGTCCTAGAGTTCTATCACTTCCCTCCAGTCCTCATCGATCTTCTTATGCTAATGTAATGAATGATATTTTCCATATGTCTATCCAAATGTTGTCTTAGTTAGTAGCTTCTCAGTCTAAGCGTGGTGTTCTTGTTATTTCATTTTTTGAGGCCACAAGGATTGGGTAGTTCATAAGGTTAAACCCTCCAACCTTTACTAGTGTTAAGGTTTAGAAAGATCCCTATGGTTTTTTGGATAAATAGAAAATATCTTCAATTTTATCCATGCAACAAATATGGAGGGCATGGGGTTTTCCACCTACCAACTAAAATATATGGCATACCAATGGTATAAGGAAAGAGATCAGGCTAGGGGTAATGATATTTTGTCATCTCTGTAGGAGGATTGTTATAATGCTTTTCTAGACCACTTTTTTCCTTATGAGTTGAGAAAAGTAAAGGCAGAAGAGTTGTTTATTATGAAGAAAGACAAGATGTCAGTTAAGGAGTTTTCCCTACACTTTAACCAGTTATCTCAGTATGCTCTGGAGTTAGCTTTTAGCATGAGGGCTAGGATGCAAAAGTTCTCTTTAATTTTTTCTCGAGATAATCTTAGAGAGAAAGGCTATATTGTTGAACAAGCATACGTGATTCTAGGCTAGTTTTATATATACAAAAGGTAGAGAAAGAAAAAATAGTAGGTTGAAATATGATAGAGGAAGATCAAGAAGTTCAGATTTTTTTAGCAGGGTGGTGGCCAACAATAGAGTGCTAGGGATTGTGGTAAGTGACCTAAGAAAAAGTGGGGCAATTCTGAGTCGTACTCATTGTCTTGTGTGCTCTACCTAAAATTGTTAGGTGACAATAGTTTCCTTGGTGGCAGGGTGCCCAATCTCAGACTAGTAGCGCTTTGCAGCTCCATCACAACTGTTCTATAGGTTTTATGGTCATTTGTATCAGGTTTTCAATAATGAGAGAAAGGATAGGTATTTTAATTATGGTCAGTCAGGGCATATACTTAGCAGCTATCCTGTTGGTAAGGTTGTCTCTGGGAAAACAAGGCTTTGATTTTCTGTTCATTAGCTTTGACACAACTGACTGCACTATCTAGCTTCGGCACTGGTCTATACCATCTTTATGCTCTCACTCCTCGATAGGAGTCTAAGGTATCGCCTGATGCCATGACTAGTATGTTGAAATTCTTTGCCTGTGATGTGTATTATTTACTTAATTCATGGTCCAATCTCTGTTATGTGAACCCATTTGTGGATATGCATTTTGGTTTTGATCTTAAGTTTATTTAAGACCCTTTTTCTATTTCTAGCTTGGTGGCTGACTTTTTCGCCGCTAGAAGAGTCTGTAGGTGTTGTGTGGTATCTGTGGGTGGTCGGGAGACTCTAGTGGATTTGTTTAAATTAGACATGGTTGATTTTGATATCATATTGGGGATGGATTGGTTGCACTTGTGGTATGCATCCCTAGACTGTTATACCTTTAAGGTTGTCTTTAAATTCCCCAAGGGGTGTCTCTATTTTCTAGACTGGGTGAAAGATTCTAACTCAGAGGGTCCTTCTTTGAATTCTATCCCAATGGTGAATGAATTTCCTGTGGTCTTCTCTGATGACCTTTCTAATGTCAATCCTGATTGGTATATTGAGTTTTAGATTGATCTTATTCTAGGAACTCGTCCTATTTCTATTACCCCATATAGAATGGCTCTAGCTAAGTTGAAGGATCTTAAGGACTAACTAAATGATCTTTAGATAAGGGTTTTGTCCCTCTTAGTATGTCCTCGTGATGTGCACCTGTATTATTTAGGCATAAGAAAGATGGTTCCCTTTAGATGTGTACTGATTATCGATAATTGTATAAGGTGATGGTAAAGAATAAGTATCCCTACTAAGGTTAAACAATCTCATTGATCAGCTTTAGTGTAATAAGTTTTACTCTAAGACTGATATTCAATTTGGGTGTCATCAATAAAAGATTAGGGAAGAGGTTATCACTAAGACTACTTTCCATGCTTGGTATAGAAATTTTGAGTTTTTGGTTATGTCTTTAGCATTGACCAATCCCTCAACGACATTTATGGATTTGATAAATAGGGTCTTATGTCAGTTTCTAGATTTTTTATCATTGTATTCATATCTGATATTCTGGTGTACTCTAAGAGTGAGGTGGATCGTGCTGATTACCTCTAAATGGTATTATAGACATTGAAGAAGCAGTAGTTGTATGCAAAATTTTTGATATATGAATTTTTATTGAATGCTATCATTTTTTTGGGGCATATCTTTTCTAGTGAAGGGATCATGAGGGGATCCACAAAAAGTTGCAGTGGTTAAAAAGAAGCCTAGACCCACAACTCCAACTGATATTTTGAACTTCTTGGGTTTAGTTCGTTACTACAGGATATTTGTGGAGATTTTTTCTATGATATTTTCCGTGTTGACTAAGTTCACTCCAAGAAAGGTAAAGTTCCTGTAGTCTGATGCTTATGAGGGTAGTTTTGAAAAGATGAAGGATATACTAACTTTGGCTTTGATTTTAACTTTCTCAGAAGGAACGAATAGGTTTGTAGTCTATTGTGATGCATCCCGT